>NC_056561.1:11895389-11922352 GCF_013358625.1 Macadamia integrifolia
TGTTTAAGGTCACCCGTGCCATCATAGCCCATAAGGAACCCGCTCTAATTTCCTCTGGCTCGGTTCCTGCATGGTTAAACCGGTTCAACCGTGAAATCAGACCGGGTTTAAGAAGCGGGGTATTATCTTAAGGAGTTGCCATCTAATTTGAGGTATGCTTTCCTAGGGCCTGACCAGACTCTTCTTGTAATAATTTCTTTAAATTTGACTTCTAGCCAGGAAGAGGAGTTACTTAAAATGTTAAAAGATAATAAGGAAGCCCTAGGTTGGAGCACGGCTGATATCAAGGGTATAAGTCCTTCCATTGTGCAACATCATATACATCTTATGGAGGATTCCAAACCATCCACGGAACCCCAAAGAAGAGCTAACCCAGTGATGATGGAAGCCATTAAGAAAGAGATCCTAAAGTGCTTGGATCATGGAATAATTTATCCTATTTCTGACAGCCAATGGGTAAACCCAGTTCACGTGGTGCCTAAGAAGTCTGGGTTGACTGTAGTTCCCAATGCCAATAATGAACTAATTCCAACCCGTGTCCAATCAGGGTGGAGAGTGTGCATAGACTACAGGATACTTAATGTGGCAACCTGGAACGACCACTTCCCATTACCATTCATTGATCAGATGTTAGAGAGGTTAGCTGGACATGAATACTATTGTTTTCTTGATGGATATTCGGGCGATAACCAAATCCCAATTGGTTTAGAGGACCAACATAAGACCACTTTTACATGCCCATATGCAACATTTGCTTACAGACGTATGCCCTTTGGACTTTGCAATGCCCCTGCTACGTTCCAACGATGCATGATGAGCATCTTTTCTGACATGGTCAAAAAATTCTTAGAAGTATTTATGGATGACTTTTCAATTCATGGAAATTCCTATTCTGAATGTCTTCATCATTTTTCCCTAGTTTTGAAAAGGTACATATCTAAGAATTTGGTTTTGAATTGGGAGAAATGTCATTTTATAGTTAAATCTGGTATTGTTTTAGGCCATGTAATATCCAAGGAGGGAATTAAGGTAGATAGAGCTAAAGTGGATTTAATTGATAATTTACCACCTCCTCAATCTGTTAAGGATGTTCGGTCTTTTCTAGGGCATGCGGGCTTCTACAGAAGGTTTATTAAGAACTTTAGTCAGTTAGCCCGACCTCTCACTTCATTACTTGCCAAAGATCAGACTTTTGAGTTTTCCAAAGAGTGCCTAGAATCCTTCAAGCAACTTAAGAAGGAGTTGACCAATTCACCCATTGTTCAACCACCTGTTTGGACTGAACCTTTTGAACTGATGTGTGATGCTTCGGATTTTGCCATAGGAGCAGTTTTGGGTCAAAGGATTAATAAGTTTCCCACTGTCATTTACTATGCTAGTAGGACCTTAAATGATGCACAACTCAATTATACAACCACTGAAAAATAATTTTTAGCTGTTGTGTTTGCATTAGAAAAGTTTCGGTCTTACTCAGTTGGTTCACATGTGGTGTATACTGATCATTCTGCCCTCAGATATCTAGTTCAGAAGAAGGATGCCAAAGCCCGTCTTATTAGGTGGGTTTTACTTTTGTAAGAGTTTGATTTAGAAATTAGGGATAAGAAATGAGTTGAAAATCTAGTTGTAGATCATTTATCCTGGCTTCCCAATTCCTTGACTATTGATTCTCCAGTCAACGAGAACTTTCCAGATGAACAATTATTTGCAATGTCCAGTGACCCATGGTTTGCTGACATTGTCAACTTCTTAGTTTCAAGTGTGACTCCAGATCACTGGTCCACCCAAGATAAGTATAGGTTTCATTCCCAAGTTAAGTATTTTTTCTGGGATGATCCTTATTTGTTTAAGATATGTCCAGATCAGATTATCCGACGATGTGTTTCTGATCATGAGCAACATTTCATTCTCTCTTTTTGTCATGATCATGCATGTGGTGGACACTTTGGACCTAAGAAGACTGCCACAAAGGTTCTCCAATGAAGATTTTATTGGCCCACTCTTTTTAGAGATGCTTTTGATTTTTGCAAGGCTTGCCCCGCCTGTCAGTCTTTTGGCCGTATCAACAAGAGGAACATGATGCCTCTCAACCCCATTTTAGTAGTTGAGATCTTTGATGTATGGGGCATCGATTTTATGGGACCATTCCCTAATTCTTTTGGAAATTTGTACATACTTTTGGCCGTTGATTATGTTTCTAAATAGATAGAGGCCATACCTTGTAAAACTAATAACCACAAAGTAGTGGTCTAGTTTCTAAAAGAAAATATTTTTTCCCACTTTGGTGCACCATGTGCATTAATTAGTGATAGGGGTACTCATTTTTGTAATCGGCCTTTTGAGGCTTTAATGAAAAAGTATGGGATCATTCATAAGTTATCTACCCCTTATCACCCCTAAACTAGTGACCAAGTGGATGTGTCTAATAGGCAGATCAAACAAATCTTGGAGAAAACTGTTAATCCCAACAGTAAGGATTGGTCCCTTAGGCTCATTGAAGCCTTGTAGGCCCATCGGACTGCATTCAAGACTGACCTTGGCCAGTCTCCCTACCGTTTGGTGTATGAGAAAGCTTGTCACTTACCAGTTGAGTTGGAGCATAAGGCCTTTTGGACCATCAAGAAGCTCAACTTTGATTTATCTGATGCGGGAATTCACCGTAGGCTCCAACTATCTGAGTTGGAAGAACTTAGGAATGATGCCTATGAAAGTTCTAGGATTTACTAGGAAAAGACCAAAGCTTTCCATGATAAGCACATTCTGCGTAAATCTTTTGTAATTGGTGATAAGGTCTTATTGTACAACTCTCGATTGCATCTTTTTCCTAGTAACTTAGATCCCGATGGGATGGCACGTTTATTGTCCATAATATATATCCCCATGGGGCTGTGGAGATTTTGAATCCAAGAACAAGGGTAATTTCGAAGGTTAATGGTCAGCGTTTGAAACCGTTCCTCGAGTTTCCTACTACTAGTAGTGGAGAGGTCATGAATCTCCATGAATCTCTTTACACTGATGACTAACTTTTAATCATGTATGACCCCCTTGCATTGTCTTTGCTTTTAAATTCTTTCCATGCATTGAGGACATTGCATGACTTAAGTGTGGGGGAGGGAAACCAGTTTTTTTTTTCACTTTGTTTTGTTTGTTTTTCTTTTTATTTTTGAGCTTGCTAAGGATGAAGTCCTACTTTGGCTTTTGGCTAATGATCAGACCATTCATTGCTTGATGTATGAAAATAAAAATTTTGACTATGGTATCCATTTTAAACGTATAAAACCCTATTGAGAAGAAAGAAACAAGCATGTCTTGAGATGGGATTTTCTTTTGAAAAATAAGAGGCCCCTGTATTATGGTGATGGACCATATGTAAGTCTGTGGGTTCCTTGTACTTTTGATTTGAAGTTGAGACATTCTTTTTAATTTGGCATGGGTTGACAAATGCACAATTTTAAATGAAATGTGAAATGTGGTATAAAGAAGAATAAGAGTTGATTCCCTTGGAACTAGACAGGGCATTGCGTCTCAGGAAGCGTGGTGTCTTGATCAAAATTCCTTGGGAGGAAACTTCTGAAGTAACTCTAGCATCACTGCCTTTGTGGGCATATGCAAAAAGTGAAACTACATAGTAACTTGGGTGTCTGGTGTTTGCTCCACCATGTCATTCAAGCCAAAAGTAATGGAGTAGAATATAGTTTATTATTCTAAAAAACAAAAAAACTTAAAAAAAAAGGGAGAAAAAAATGTGCAAATGTCATTAATGCTTGGTAACATGTTTGGTAAAAAACACTCCAACGCCTTAGTCATTGGTTCCCTATTTCTTCATAAGTGGTTTTGCCTTAAGATAAGGATGTTTTAGAAGAGACGAGGTGAGTTCCAAATTAAGAAATATGCTAGTGCCTGGAATTGATAAAGGGTAAAAGTTCAAGTGTGGGGGTCCCTTGTAAGAGAAATTATCTTTGCTTCGGATCGGTATGAGCCTTACCTTTAGCCAAGGTTGGGATTTGTTTATTCTGAATTTTGGGTGTATATTCACTGCAAACACCCACGAGACACAACTCGTCCACTAGGGTAACTTAGGGGTTTAAAGGCTTGTTGCACATGCTAAGTGCAACCGTGATTCCTACGAAAGTGAGTTAGACTTTTTCTTTCATTTCTTTATTTATTTATCTTGCTCGAGGACGAGCAAAAGTCAAGTATGGGGGAATTTGATGAGCACAATAATGTGTGAAATCTTAGGGATATAAGTGTACATTTTGCCCCACTTTGGATAGTACTACTTTTATTTTTCTTGTTTTTTTTTAGTTTCCAAGTTTACAAGAAAAAGTGCTTAAAGTGAATCAAGAACCAGTCCAAAGGTGGGACCCACTCATTGGTACCACATCCTCTCTCCTATAAAATCCTGAAGATTATTCTCTCTCCTTGCCACCTCACAAGATCTTGAAGATGCTATGCAGAATTCCTTTCTGATTTACTCAAGATTGCAAGATATTGGTTAATATTGCAAGGAAGGAATAGAATTTGTTAATTTTGGAAACGGATTCTCTCTTTCCTCACACAATATCTCAGAGAATGAGGATTTTTACCAAAATTTTATTTTATTTTATTTTCTTTCTTTTCTTAAAGAAGACTTGTAGAAGGAAGGAGGCAAGACAAAAGCCCCATAAAAGCCCCTTCCTCCCCCCTCCTAATTATTATTCCCCTTAGTTTATTTTCTAGTTTATGCTTAGTTTTCTTCTCTCTCCCTCTCTCACTCTTTAGTTTTAGTTCTCTATTTTTGCTTTAATCACTTTTATAATAGTTTTTTTTTATGTCAATTAATGCAATCACTCTTTTATTCTTATTCAGCCTTTTATGTTTATGATCTATGCAGTTGAGTTGTAATTTTTAAAGTTATAGTTCTAGGCTTAGATCTAGGTGAGAAGATCACAAGCCGTGGAGCATCTTTTTTTTCAAGTTCAGTTTTTTTTTGTTTCAAGATTTGTTTTCTCTAGTACTAAAAATTTCAGATTTGGTTTATTCCAGATCTGGTTTTTAGTACTGGTAGTATCTCAAATCACCCAAGCTTTCAAGTTCAAGGGTTGAAGTTCAAGTAAATAGGCTCCTTCAATAGTCTTCTCTCCCCCCTCTCATTCTCTCTTCTGACTACCCTTTCTTTCTTAATTTAGGATTTTAATTTCAGTCGTTATATTATTGCTATCCCTTTCCCCCAAGGTTCATGGCGAGTGTATGTGTTGGCTTTGCCCCTCCTAGCCATAGAACCATCAATTTATTGCTTTTATTTTAATTGTCTCCCTTTCCCTAAAGCCAAGTAGAGTAACCCTTGTAAGAGTGACTCTCTGGTCAAGTAGGGAAGCTCATATTATGATGCATCCCTCGGGTTAAGTAGAGAAATCTACTTGTGAGCCTCTCTCTAGCTTTCTCCCATTTCTTTTACTTTATTTTTATTTCAACATTTTTTTTTTCTTTATTTTTTTTAATTGCATGGGTTGTTTATTTTCACTTATTTATTTATTTAATTTTAATTGCGTGGCTTGCGTCTTTAAATTCCTAGATGACGAATGGTTAAGACGTTATTTTAAATACATATGTTTAGGATGGTAGTTAGAATTAGATCACAACCATTAATCGGTTCACTTTCGCATTATTAAAAGAAAAAAAATAAAGTGGTTGCTCTCTCTAAGTTCGACCCGTAGTTATACTGATCCGTATGCTTGCGGTTACATTTAAAATATCAAACAACTGGTGACAATGGCCTTAGGAAAGACCAATGGTGATCTATTGTCAAATGCATATATGATAGATTTGATATGACCTATAGTTGGGAACAAGTCCGCAACCATTGTCGAATTGGAAGCAAAGGTTAAGAGTTTTGAGAGACCTCCAGAAGAATAGTGGCGTGGGTTGGAATTCAATAAAGATGCGCTTTAATGCACCTCGGCATGTTTGGAATGAATTTAATGTACTTTCCCCTTTTTTTAAATACTTTTTATCTAACCATTCATTTGTAATCATTTTTCTCATTCAACTTTATTGATATAATCTTTTTAAAAAATTTTACAGAAGAAAGAACAAAGATATTGAAAAAATTGCAAAACACATTCAAGTAGGTATATGGTTGACCAATGAGATAGATATGGGCTATAACTCATTGCATCCATCAGAGGCTGCAATTGATTGACAGAATGATTACAGAGTCAATCTTGATGGACTGGAGAACCTTTCTTTTGCTAGTAATGGAGAATTTCAAACTGAAGAAAGTGTACCTTTAGTTCGTTTAGAACGTTCTACTCTTGTTTGAGGTCGGCCTAGGTTAGCTTGTCCTAGTGGCAGTGGCAGTGGTAGTAGCAGAGAAAAGAGAAAAAAGAGAGGGCTGATAAGATATCAAGCCCTTTGAAGACACTAGCTTCTCACCTTGGTCGTCTAGTCACCACTGAGCCTAGCGATGACCTCGCAGATAGATTTTCTGATGCAACCGATGTGCTCCCAGCTATCGGTTTCAACAAGAAATGACGTGCCAAAAAATTCTTCATAAAAAATCAGGAACTATGCAATTTGTTTTTTAAAGCGAAAGATGAAGATAAGCCACAAGTGTTGGAGTTGCTTATGGAAGATGACAATACAATGATGTTTGATGGGTGTTTCGTATAAAATTTGGATGTTTGTCTAATGTTTAACTATGAACTGATGAAATTTGAAAATTGAACCTTTTTTTTTTTTACCCAGTAATTGTTGTGATTTGTGATGAAGAATGCACTTTTTCTCCTGTTGCACTGTGAACAGGAAATGGTACTTGGATAATTTATGTTATGAATGGATTAGATTACTAAGTAAATTAGGTATCATTTCAATCACGTATTTATTGATTAAATACTACACAGGTTAACATGATGATTGATAGCAGGTTCATATGGATGTATCATGCTCCCTTTTTTTTTTTTTTTTTTTAAACTACAGATAGTGATGAAACTAAATGATTATACAAGCTTTTATGTAGTGTTTATGAACTATTTTATGGAACGAATGATATTATACTATCTAATGATCAATTTTTTAATTTTTAGATGGAACATATTGCTAGATGTGATGTTTGTGGTGTTGAATGCATTACTCTTACATCAAATACTGTTCATTATTCGGGGAGAAAATTCTATAAATGTCGTACACACGCATATTTTTTTATGTGGGTGGACTACTACAAGATGTGTGAATATGGAGTTGGACAGTGCAAAGTTTGAAGATGCACTAATGGACCAAATAAAGGAAGAAACTTTTGGTGTTGCCCAAATTTCACCTTGATGTGATTGCCATATAGACTAGTTAAATGACATTTTTTTTAGACATTAAATAATTTAAATGTCTAATGTTTGAATGATTCCAAGTGATTTTTAGTTTAAAAATCAATGATGTGAAAAGTTTGAGTTGATTGAGGATAAAGAATCTTCTTCATCGAACCATTCAGGAGGGACTACATGCGTGGGTCAACCTACAATGACACATCCTATATCCACATATTATCTGCAGGGATATCTAAGAGGGAGAATTGAGGTATCCAAAGAACAAAGTAGGATAGTTACGAGGACATTGGAAGACGTACTTGATGCAGTCCAAAATCTTCGCATTCATAAATGAAATTGTCTAAGAATTTAGGACAATGGAAGACGTACTTTAAGTTGGGTTTTTAATTAAGTATCATAGACTTTTTGTACATTAAGCTACATATGTATGTGTAAAGACTAAGTATTATGGACTTTTTCTTTTAGCCCCATATTTATTAAAAAAACGGTGCTGGATAATTTAGCCATGGTATTTTCCTTTTCATTTTAATTAATAATATAATACTATAGAAAGTGTTACAAACTAGTCTGTGGACATAAAAATAACATTGCAGAGTTATGTACAAAAATAGGAAAATAAGTACATTTTAAGGGCAACCAAATAGTTATTCAGGGCGATTCTGGGTGTTTCCCAAAGACACGATCATGGTAACCAAATAGTTATTCTGAAAGATTCAGCATACAAAATCCGTAATAACCAAACAATTATTTTTTCAAGAATACAACTCCAGGGAACCATATTCTATGGAGTGATATTGTCTCTATAAAATCGAGCAATCAAACACGCCCTATGGTAACCATGGTAGGATCACCCCATAAAACCACACCACTTGGCATGCTGACTCAATATAAGGATTAGAGATTTATTTTTAGGGGAAAAGAATACTCCCACTAGCTCCGGCTCTGTTTCAATGGCCATGCCACTTAGTATATTTTTTCCTTTATTTTTATCTAGGGGAAAAGAGCCTAGTAGACAACATGACCTCTATGCTCAGACATAGTGAAGGATGAAATGGTTACTCCACTTTCATAATAAACAGAAATCCTACTACTATTGATGCTTCTTCATACGCTCACATTGTTTCTCAAACTGGTGCAAGGACCACACTACCTTCTAAGGAACCATCTCCCATTTATATAAATATACAACCAGAGAGTGAGGGGGAAGATCCCATGGTTTTGGCTGACTCTCTTTCCATCCTCGTAGTTCTTCCTCGTCTCTTTTTCGTTGATGGAGAGCTAAAAGCTTTTGAAACTTATAAGTTCTCCATTGTAACAATCTCTCCTGGTATGACGAGTAGCGTCTACAAGAACTGCAATCCTTCGGAGAACCTGCACTTATAGGTTCTGAAGTAACCCTAAACCCCTCTTTTTTGTTGTTTTCAAGTACCCTAACACACATGGGGTCGATTCCTGTACCATTCTTCGCTTCCATCAACAGAGCCATATGTTTGGGGCCAACCACAGTCAAAATGACTTTAAAAAGTAAGTGAATGCCATGCCTAAAATGTTTGAATCAGAAGCAAAATGCACCATCAAATAGGCAGCCAATATCTTCATAGATAAATGAGAGGAGTTCTCATGCAAAGATTAGCAAAGCTTCACCACGAGAACACGAATTACCACAACACTTCTTATATATTGAAAAGGATTTTCTGATAACCCAGTCTACAACCCAAGGTAGGAAATAAGCACATCTCTATATCATGGTATGTAAGTTTTCTCTTCAGAACATAAAATTTTCACCCTCTGTAAATAAATCTAATTAAAAGTAAGCATAACCAGAGAGGTATTCAATGTAATTGAGAAAGAGAAAGGAAGAGAAAGACGAGCAACTTAAAACATGTACAAACAATTGGTTATCCAGAACCCCTCTCAACATATTTTTTTGGAGCTTCAACATCTATATTGTTGATGAAGACTTCTTTCACCTCAGCTATTCACAACTACTTTACAATATATATATTTTTTCCTCTGTTGCAGGGCTTCATCTCTGAATTGAAACTCCCAAGGGAGATCAATTAGTTTCATCGAAGACCATCACCTAGACAAGCAACGCATTGAAAGATAATTCAGAATAAAGCACATTAAGTAAATGGAAAAATCAAAAGGAAGCATTTCTTGTTCTCTTCCTTTCTTTTTATTCTATTAAGGGAACAGGGCTGTTTTATGGGGTTCAGATGATACATAGTTCACTTTCCAACATTTTCTGACATTAGAAACAGTTGCTCCCATTGCACGTCAATAGGACCACACCAAACTTCAAGATACATTGTTTATTTGCAAGGTTTTAGCTGTTTCATTCAGACCATACATGCAAAATCTCCATGGACTACAACTTTAAATTCAAAGAGAAATCTCTTACAGACAAGAAACCCTGCAACAATGGTCAGAGTACAAACTCTATGGAGCTTTAACTTATTCACTGCCACAGCTTAAGGTCAGGTGTCCTCCCATTGGGAATTCAACCAATGCTGAGAATAACTGCTGTGGTTCCAAGCACCCCACCCCCGTCTAAAAATCCTCTGCCGCATTGCACTGGTGCGGTGAGTCTGGACGGCTGAGAACACCTCGGGGTGTGTACCTGGATGCTCCCAGCCACCCAAATCCTCACCATACCAGTGCAGTGCGGCAGAGAATGATTGCTCCCCCACCCCAACCATCACCCCCACCAAAAAAAAGATTCTACACATCCATACATGTTTGCATTTCTCCTTGTGGGCACTAACCACAAAAATGGATATCCAATGTTTCATACCTATGTGCTCTCTTAGGATTATATCTCCATATACCGGATATATAAGTAGACCATGACTAATACATCAATATTTTCCATGTCTTCCACAAAGGAATCACCGGGGTATTCTAGATAAGTAATTGAACACCATTCTCTTCCATCTTTTGGGTAGCCAGGTTCAAGGTTACTGGGCTAAAGGTGAGGATGAATACTAGATGAGGGTGCTTCTGTAGCATGGCAGGTGATTACAAGTTAAAAGAAGTTTAAACCAAAAACATGTACAGAAAATGTCTCTCACATGAGTTCCACCAACCACATACTTGCCTTCTTAGAAAAGCAGTTCCAAATTTTAGATTGACATGAACAAAGAAACACCTAAACGCTTACATTCCACCAATAAAAAATCCAATCCTTCCACCTATTCAACATTTAGAGTCTTAGACAGATCCTTACAGTCAATACTTCACGATTGAGACATACATCCATCACATGAGATTTTTCCACCCACTTATCAACAACCATGTAGCCATGCTGTCTCAACTCTCAAGCCCATCTTTACCAGATCATATGAATGTTCTTGCATGAAAATAATAAACATCTTGTAGGAATAATTTCTAACAGAATCTAGATGCTTGGATAAGAACAAGCCTCAGTAATCCCTTCCAATTCACTGTCGAAAAGGAATCAACTTCAGTCCAACCAGAGGACTACTCACAGGAACTACCACAAGTTTAATCCAACCCCATATCATGTTCATACAGCTTGGGACAGTATTGCCCAACATGACTCTTAGGTTGTGCAAGTATGGCACTTAACGTCTGGATTTAACTAGAGATCACCAACTGAACCAATTTTGGGTAGCCCAACCATGAATACACACATAGATCATGAAAGAATATACATATATAGATCATAAATGAATCTACATATTGATGCGAATGCAGACCCTGATTAGGGGTTGCTATGGGCCCACAAGAATGAATAAGATCCAATTATATGGAAGGAAGGGGTAGTGATGCAGATCGATTTGTCAAAAGGAGAGTTCAGTGCAAGCCCAATTTTGGTTCAGATCTGGTAAGTTTCAGCCATCGAATCAGCCTTATTTTTCTCCAATTGGGCCAGTCAAATTGCTGTTATTGTTCATGCAGGTACTGTTGACGTAAACAGTACCTTGGAGGCCCAATATCCACAGCTGGCTTGGTTGAGATGCTGCTAATACTAGTTTCTATTTTCCTATACTGTTTTGATGTCTTGGACGGCAAGCTACAAGGAGTGGACAGTTCCTAAAAGATTTGTTTCCCTTTTTGGGTGCTAGAGATTTATTTGCATTTTATGTTTTCTTAGTGGTTTAGTAATTAGTTTCCTTTTATTTGTTAAACAAAGTAGTTAGTTGTTATTTCTTGTCAAGTAAATCAATTTAAGAGAGTAAGTTAATTTCCTATTTGGGAATTTCCTATTAATGTAGACTAGGATAGGGGTCTAACCAAGTCTCAAACTGCAGGAACTTGTACTCAAAGAACAACCAAAATTCAACTAACAAAAACCAATAAAATCAGACCAACAGAAACCAAGCAACCAGCAGCTATCGATCTCAAAACCCAGCAATATATATGGCCGAACAGCACCAGATAAATAGGAATAAACCAGGGACTGATTTGGTAATTCAAATAGGCTCAATTCAACACTAAACAATGAACCATAAACTAAAGATAATAGTAATAACTAATCCAAGCCAATCGATCACAGTTCTGGTTATGGCAGATCACTAGAAGACAAAAATCAAAAGGTTTTGTATAGTTTCCAATTGGCTGGTCAGAACCAGACCCAACTTGGATCGAGTCTCCCTGGAATGGAGAGGAAGCTTCGAATAAAGTTATAGCCCCAACAGAGGGCTGGAAGTGCTTCAGGGTACAGGGACCGATTGTACAGAAAAGGTGATTTTCTGGGCAGAACATAAAAATACCTGGTTTGTGACAGCAGTAGTAGCTTGAAAATAGACTTGAAAGAAAAGAAGAAAACACTTGTAGAACCACCTGGGCTTCTCACCGCAAGGCGTCGACCAGATCAAACACCAGCCCCATCGTCCTTAATCAAACACAAGGTCAATCTTAGCAGAGACATTGCAGCAGCAGCAGCAGTATTTTAAGTTCTTAAAATCGTGGGACTTAATGGGAGTCCTCTCCTTTATTTACAATAATGATGAGGGATCTTACAAAATAGAAACTCAATTTAGTTTCCAAAACTGAATTAGAAACTACTAACATCTAGTTACTAAAACTGGAAAAGTAAACTAGGAAATAAAACAACTGGAATTAGAAGCTAATCTATGACTGAAAATTAGAAACTAATTATGAAAACTAATAATCCCATCAATTGCCCAAACTGTGGGCCAATAAACCAGACCTTGGTCGACCCAATCAGCCACTAGGGTCGACCCTCTTCTTCCTCCTTGAGTAGACCTTCATTGCTGCATCACCTATTTTGTATAGGCCTCTAAGCCTATTTAAAGACACTCATTGTCAGGATTTAACAAGTTTTGATCGATGAAAAGATGAGAGTTTACTCCAGGGCTGAGAGGATCACTTTGAGATGGTGAGATGCCCAAGGTGAGGTGAGAAGCCTAAACCAAACCACCACTTCTCTTCACCCTTCTCACCCCTCCATCAAATTATTTTCTTCCTTTGTTTTTTCTTTACCTTTGAGTACTGTAAGATGATAATCAGATTACAAAACCAACGAGCAAGATTGAAGAACTGAAGCCAGCTTACAGCCAGAATCGACTCGGATCTGTTAGGGTTTTGAAGTGCCAATCGAGTCCTCTTATTTACAAGACCAAGGATCAGGGTTGATCAGGTGCATCAAGAGGGGAACTCAACCAGAGTTTTGCGGCCTACGGTGGCCTTTAGCCGCTGTAATAAAAAATCTCCCATTCGAGTACAGATCGAGATTTATCTGAGTGAAGACTTGGATCTGCTGATTCTCCCTATCCAGCCCACAGTTGAGGCTCAATTGTTGAAGGACAGTTAGACATCTTACTAGGGATCTTCACTCCAATTTTGAGGATCATCTGAAGCTAGAAACTCAAGTTCTTGAACATTGACCAAATATATATATATCTATATATTCTCTTGCAACGAGCAGATCTCCCAATCCATCCATCGGAAATTGATCAAAAACCATTTAAGATTTCCATTCAGTACAAATGTCAGCCTCAATGGAGCCCTATTATGTGAGTTACGGCTTGTCAAAGTTTTGAACTAAATTAGGGTTTTGTCTAAATTCCAGAATCCTTGTTGGATCTGAATCTGCTTATTATTAATTGTTGGAGTTTTCTATGATCATCTACTGGAGTTGGTTACATCTGTAATTGGCCAGACATCAGGCAGTTTTATAAATTCAGAAACAATGTATGATCCTTGTTTTTTTTTTTTTTTTTTTTTGGAAGGAAACAGTAACTGGGATAAATCCGAAATTAAAATTGTAAGAGGATGAACTATTCTGAAGTTAGAGGAAAGATGGGAATAAACTGAACTAAAATGTTATGGGAAGGTTCTCTTCAACCTTTAAACAACCAACAACTAGCAGTTGGGCAATATCTCTATAGATTGAGAGATCTCACTCATAAGACCAACGTTTAACCTAAAATTCCAGGCAACTAATCTCAGTCCATAGCCCTTTTGAATGCAAGTAATAACCAGCCAAGATGGGTTCAATCAGCAGAATAAAGAAAACACTGAAACTATTCCTGGTGGTAAACTCAAGCCCAGCCTTGGTTGTAGGCAGGAACAACTCTACAAAGGACTAAAGGAATAAGCACCTAGGGTTTGAGCTGCCCTATGGTAGTGAACCAGCACCCAGGTTTGAGTTGCCCTAAGGAGGAGAGAACTAAAGTCTCAGGCAAACCAGTTTGGTTTGATAGTTCGGTAAGTCTCTTTCTTCACAGCCAAGAGTATCACCCAGCAGAGATCAACCAGAAAATAAAGCAAGAGATTTCAGCAATGAAAGAGAACAAGTGTTGGAAAGAGAAACAATAAGAAAGGAAGTAGGAGGGAATAAGTGAGGTGTGGTATGGATAGTTTGTACCTGAAATGAGAGAGATCAGAGGGGAGGAAACAGAATTACACACCCAGAGCTGTTGGCGAGAATGACATAATCTCCAATTTGAATCAATCTAAATCTATCCCATCATTGGTTACAATCTTATATAAAAGAGAAAGGGGGAAAAAAATCCCAAACAAACTCTAAAACTGAAAATAGATTTGACTCAAACTCCAACACTCACTCTGAAGCAGAGTTTGAATCAGACTCCGTACTCTCCTACGACTCCATCAACAGAAGTACAATAATAATAAAAAATTACAAAAACAACCCCTAATTAATCCATTGGTAACAGCATCAGCTCCACCGCTCTTAAAAAACCTCGACTCTGTCTAGTTAGGTTGCGAACCCAAAGTACCCTTATAGTGATCTCGATGCTGAGGTAGCACATATGTCGGGGAAGACGGTTGAACTACAACTCCATAAGTGGGGAGGAGAGAGAGACCTATAGCTGTAGGAGAGAACTGTTTCATCGAGGCATGACAGTCAACGCATGTAACATCAGAAACACTCACCCACGTTGTTTCACCTTAATGGTGTTCCTTGCACCATCATAGAGAATTCCAGCCTTTTGTTACCAATGCCGTACTAATACAACGTCATGGTGCGGTAGGGAGATGACAAGGCAAGACACCTTGTAGCGAAGTGGCCCAAACTGCATATTAACACGGGCAATTGCAACGGCTTCTTCTCTAACGTTAGGCCCAAAACCTCACATATAGACTTTTTTAATAAGATGCTTTTGTGGAAGGTTAAATGTATGAACTAGTCTACAGCTATAAGGTTGGCTTCTGCTCCTGTGTCAACAACTGTGTGAACTGCCGTTGAACGCTGATCATGTTAAAAGCACCCTTCTATTGGAAAGGGAAGCCTTCTCAATCAGTCCATTGGATACAAAATATTGTGCACTGTGACTGTGGTGAAGAATTCTTGAGCATGTCCTTCAAATAATAGTACTTTTCTTCAGCGGTCTACACATATGCAGCTGCCGCATCGACTGATTTGAAGTCCTCATTAGCAAGATCTAACTGGATCTCTGTGTTCAGCCCACTAATGTACCTCAATACCCACTGTTGATCTGTCTCCTGGAGTCTGCATCTAGAGGACAATTTATGGAATTACATGGTGTAGGTATCCACACTTTTATCACCTTGGTGGTAATTAATCATCTTGTGAAAGAGCATCTTCTCATGTAGCCGACCCCATTAAGTTGGGCTAAGGCTTAGTTTGTTGTTGTTGTTGTGGAAGAGCATCTTCTCATAATTAGGAGGAATTTTTTTTTTTTTTTGTTCAATATTTGCTTCATTACCCCCTAATTTGTGGAATTACATGGTGTAGGTATCCATACTTTTATCACCTTGGTGGTAGTTGACCATCTTGTGGAAGAGCATCTTCTATTTAGAGTTCAGTGACTTAGAGGGACGAGTTTCCAAACCGAGAATGTGTATCTGAGGAAGTGAGTTACCCACCCTGTCTAACAACATAAGAGGCAGAAATGAAGGCAGGGGTAAGAAGAGAAGGCGTGCTACCCCATGCAACCAAACAGCTGGGTGGAGTAAAGCTGATCATAGAGCAGCCAACCTAGCAAAGAAAAGGCTAGACCAACACTGAAGAACAGGGGGCGCATTTTACTCAAATAGAGGAACAAATTTTTTGTTCAATATTTGCTTCATTGCCTCTCAATTTGTTATGAATCTGATGGGTCCCAGTCACCTGATAAGCCTTGACTGTAACGCATCATCCCACCACAAACGAGCATAACTAGTGAACTTGGTGAGGATAAGCTCACTTTGTCATCTACTATAGGAGAAAATCCTCTCGTCATCTACTATAGGCAAAAATCCTCTCGTCTTTGTCATCAACAGTCAAGAAAATCCTCAAGCCCCTTCTCTCAATCAAACTTTGGAACCTGAACCTTAATGCCATAGTCGTGGGAAAACTGCCACGTGACATCCAGAGGAACAATTGACTGGTGCTGTCTCAGAGGTGTATCCCACAATCCGTAAAGAACTGAACTGAGGTAATGGTGTAGAAGGTCCTGATTGGTCTCTCATGTTGATATTTAGCCTCTCCAAAATTAAATCCACTTTGGAAGTGAGAGCTGCTATGGCTGACAAATTTTCCTGACACCTGGATTACGAAAGCGGTCAAGTTTCACTTCAGTCTTCTGTTGACTTCAGCAAGTTCCCAATACATCTTGTGTAAATCAAGGTTGGTGATGTAAGAGGGTCTTTTCATGGTTAGGAACTACAAAAAAAAGAATTGGCTCTAATACCAATTGATGCGAACCCAGGTTCACTAACTCTAATTAGGTGTCACTATGGGCCCACGAGAATGAATACGATCCAATTATAATGAAAGGCAGTTTCATAAATTCACAAACAATTTTTTGAAGTGAAATAGTGACTGGATATATCCAAAATAAAATTCTAAAGGGATACACTATTCTGGAAGTTAAAGGATGGGAATAAACTGAACTAACGTATATAAACAAAGGGGTTCTGTGTAATTAATGAGAATATGGGTTAGTAATTACGGATTGGTTGTTTTCAACCTTTTGACAACCAGCAACTAGTGGTTGGGCAAGACCTCTGTTGATTGAGAGATCGCAGTCAAAAGACCAAGGTGTAACCTGAAATTTCAGGCAACTAATCGCAGTCCATAGCCATTTTGAATGAGTGGTAACCAGCCAAGATGGGATCAATCAGCAGAATTAAAATAAATAAATAAAAGGAACAAAACCCATGAAATTACTCCTGGTGGTAAACTCAAGCCCAGTCTTGGTTGCAGGTATGCTTCTAAACAAAAAGGACTTAAGGAAAAAACACCTAGAGTTTAAGTCGCCCTAAGGTGGTGATCTAATGCCTAAAGTCACAAGACAAATCAGTTTGGTCTGATAGTTCGGTAAGTCTTTTTTCGCAACCAAGTAGGAGGGAATACATGAGGTGTGGTATGGATAGATTGTAACTGAAATGAGAGAATAAGCAAAAGATTTCACCAATGAAAGAAGAAGTGCAGGAAAGAGAAACAGAACAAGAAAGGAAGTAGGAGGGAACGAACACTAGGATAGCCTAGTGGTGGTAGCTTCGTCTTGTGGAGCCAGCACCCAGGAGAGGAGGTCGTGGGATCGAACCCTGTCGTACGCATTGTGTGTGTGTATGTGTGTTTTCTTATTTATTCTGTACCCACCCGTGGGTTGCCCAGATGGTTAGGGCGAACTAGGGATTGTGTGGATTAGGCGCACGGTCTCAGGTTCGATTCCCCATCTGTACATCTGCGATTTAAGGGGAGATCATGGCGGTGGGTTGCTGTGCTAGTCTCCCCGAGGATTAATCGAGGTGCGCGTAAGCTGGCCCGGACACCTTGGTTAACAAAAAAACAAAAAAAAAAGGGAATACGTGAGATGTGGTATGGATAGATTGTGCCTGAAATGAGAGGGAAAGATCAGAGGGGAGGAAACAGAATTGCGCACCCACATCTCTTGGCAGCTAATGACATGATCTACTATTTGAATTAATCTATTATAAAAGCAAAAGAAAAAAAAAAAAAAAAAAAAACCCAAGCAAATTCTAAAACTGAAAATAGATTTGACCCAAAACTCCAATTCTAATACTGAAGTAGAGTTCGAGTCAAACTCCCTACGACACCATCAACAGGAATAAAATAATAAAAATAAAATTACAAGAACAACCCCTAAGTAACCCTTCGTGTAACTGCACATTTTCGAGGATACTTTATACTTCGTTAAAACAATTTTAACCAGTGAACTCAATTCAACCCCTAGCTCTTTTTTTTATGCATTAAATTCAGTCTGGGTGAGCAACAAGTATCCCCAGTTCAGCCCAGGTTGTATTATTATTAGGGGTGGCAAGATCTGAACAAATCTAGGTCCAGGTTGGACACTGCATCATGTTCATGGCTGTTTGTCCAACTCAGACCCGGTCTGAACTTGATTTCAGTCAAAATCATGTCCTTCTCTGATCCATTTTTTAATCTGTGTTGCCTGTGCCTGACCCTGCTTATCTGATGTGTCATTTTTTATTTCCACAAGGCATTATTGTTGAATATAAATGCAAGAATAATCATATCTAAAAGATTTGAATTCAAAATTTAATGGTTAAACGACACAGCTTCCACCAATTAAGCTAACATATCTCATTATCTGAAATTTGGGCAAAGGGGATCAAGGTGTCAGAATTGCGCAACCCAGAAATGATCAAGTTCTCAATTTGGAAAAATTGTCCTTGTTGCAACACAGATGACAGAAAATATATTCCTTTTCTGGACCTGGTTTTTCTAACCAGGTGGGACAGAATTGGCCCAGCTTGATCAGCCAAATTTAGCCAATCCTTTGTTACATCACAATGGGACTGACCGCAACCCAACCCTGCCCCCCAAAAAATAAAAAATAAAAAACCAAGAAAGAATTGGGTGACCAGAATGATGTGAAAATTCAGCATAGGTATTTGAAATAGAGAAATCATTCTCAAATATATTTTATATTAACAAAATCATTCTTAGATTGGATGATCCAAAAAGGAATCAAACAGACAGTCCATACATGATTATTTAATTTCGGGTACCATATGTCTTGATAGATTCCAGATTCTTATTTATTATAGCATTTATTCTCAATAACCTTGATTATAGAACTAACTGGCAAAGAAAAATTGTGTGTTTAATGTCAAAACACGGTGCTACCTCTATTATGCTGCTCTGCCAAAAGGAAAAAAGGTCCTCCATTATATAGACTTCTAACACTGTAACTGTATATTATTCAAAAACTAATCTATATGATTAATCCAAATATTTCTATTTCCAGAATAACGATACTCCATACTTCAATCAGATTTTACCTGCACATGCACCTAGCAATTTATTACTCTGAAAGGATTTGGGTTTCTCTGAGCATGGGCTTGTTAAACATGAGCTAAGATGTATTACCACGACTCAAATCACATGCTGTCAATTATACAGTTCAGACCCTCTCAGGCTGTGTTTGAAACTATTTTGTGGCATTCTTCTGTTTTTTTATTTCTAAAGAAACAGATTTTAGTGGTTTGGTAATTGAGAAACAGAACATATTTTTAAATAAATATTTCAATTGTTCCTTTGTATCTGTTTTTCTTTCTTTCCTTTTCTTTGGGGTGGGGAGTCTGATACGAGCAAATGTTTATGCATGGGTAATTTTGTAAAAAAAGAAAAGAAAAGCCTCCTGCAGTAATCAGGAACTCAGCATGACGTAATACTGCATGACAACAGCTGTGATCTGATGTCATGTGCTTACTAAAAGAGGAAACAAAGGGAAAACAGAGACGAAGAAGCAGTCAAAATCTGTTTCTTTCTTTCCAGTCCTTTTTTTTTTTTTTTTTTTTAAAAACCCTTTGTTTATTCATTTCCCATACAAACTAATTAAAAACCCAAAGGCAGAAAATGGGAAAAAATCTGCTCTTCATAAGCTGTGCCAAACATATACTTAGTCAAGGAATAGAATCACAATACCAGAGTTCAAGCGAGTTGCACCACATATGAACCACTACTATGATTAAGTAGTCATCCAGAGTTTCTTGCCGTATGTGTGTGATGCAGATACGGCTACCCTTTCTTGGTTGGACTAGCATGACCGGCTTTGGAAACCAAGAGCCAAGAAGAGCCGGTCCAGCCCAGGGTTTTGGTCCAACAAGGGTTGGAAATAAAATTAGTAGTTTACTTAGTATTTTATTTCATGTTTTTCTTTTCCAGACTTGAACGTAGGAGTAGGATTACTTCCTTGCTTTGGTTTCCTTTTTATAGTTGTTTCCTAGTTTAGGCTAGTTTCCATTTCAATTAAGTTTCTAATTTCATGTTCCTATTTTCCTATATATTGGTTGTAATCGATTGAAGATTCAGAGAGAGTGATTTTGATTATTGAATGAATGTGTTGAGTGTGATTCTCCTTTTCCTCCCTCTCTACTCTGATTTCCCCTCTCTTCCCTAAGGTTCTCCATCAACTTGGTATCAGAGCCGAAGGATCCTATTCCTTCCCCATCTTTCTTCTTCCTTTCCCATTCTCTATTTTTGGTTCTACCGTGACAGAGAACAGCAAAAAAAAAAAAAAAAAATCTCTTCATACCCATCGTCCCAGCTGAAACCCCAACCCCACCGAGCCTCTGTTACCTCCGTCTCGGCCTCAGACTTCCATCAACAAAAGAAAAAATCCCAAAGCCTCCCTTTCTTTTTCTCCTCACTTCGATTCCCAACCAGAAAATCCCACCGCCTCCTCTTTCACTTTTTTTTTCCCCTTCCGACAACAGCCACCGCTTCCTCTTTCTGTGTCCGACAGCAAAGTCCGACAGCAAAGAAAAAAAAAAAAGAAGAAAGCAAAAAGGAAGTCACAACGAAGAAGGAAAGTCGAGAAGAGAGAGAGATATAAGAAAAGAAGAAGAAAGAACAGCAGAAGAGAAGTTGAAAAGAGAGAGAAACCAGAAACATACCTGTCGATCTAGTCCTTCCATCGCCACGAGTCGCTTCCAAGCAGTGAAGACCTCCTTCGTCACCATCGGCTCTCGGGGTTCATCCCTCCTCGCGTCGGTTCCCCTCAACCAGGCCTACGAAACCCCTTCGCTGGTTTCGCCTCTGGACACTCCCACTTCCTCCATCTCTGTCGGTGACGGTCCCTCCCATTGAGTCTCCTGTTTTATTTTATTTTCTAACTTTTCCACATTACCCCTCTTTTATCTATTAATTCCTTTTATCCCTCATTTTTTTCTTATTTACATTTAGATCCTTGCCCACACTTGATATCCTTTGTGGTTTAATTGAATCTCAAGTAATTGCAATTCTGCCTTCCAAAAAAAAAAAAAAAGTTATTTACTATTCTACCATATATTCTTGAATGCTATTTTGTTAATCATCACCATGGTAGCCAATAGTGAAGTTGTTCAACAGCTGAATTCTTATAAAGGAGAAACTGATACAAAATTTGATGCTCTCACTAACAAGGTCACGTCCCTAAAAACAATGGTGGAATCGATGTAAGTTTCTATTGATCGTTTGGTGGCAGCAAATAAAGGAAAGAGTCCCATTCAATCTGGGGATTCTTCCAACACCACTCCACAGGATCCGCCAGTAACACTACCACCACCACCACCATATGGGACTGGTAGACATGATGATGGAGCAGAAAGAGCAGCAAAATTGGATGCCCTTGATTTTTATGGAGACAATAATCCAAAATTATACCTTGACTGGATTCACAGCTTAGATACATTCTTCAGATGGTATGGGTTGACTGAGGCTCGAAAGATCCTATTTGCAGAGGCCAAACTGAAAGGCACGGCTCGAGTCTGGTGGATCAAGCAATAACAGAACCGAACCCGAGGCATTGGTTTGGTTACTACTTGGGCTGAAATGTATGAAATCATGAATCGGCGATTCTTGCCTTCTGATTACAAGCAACGCATGCATCTCAGGTTTGCACAGTTGAAACAAGAGAATTTGACCGTTGAAGAGTATGTTGCTAGATTTTATTATTTGGCCACTCATTCTGACTTTGAGTGGGATGAAGAAGTATTAGTGGCACAATTTCGCAATGGTTTGCACCCTCAACTTAGTGCTGCCCCTGCATCTAGTCGATTGCCTACCATGGAAGACGCTGTACAAGTAGCATATCAGGTTGAGGAAAGTCTGAAACGCCCATACAATCGGAGAAATTTTGCAGATACTTTTTCTCGAGGTACTAGTTCCGTTTGGCAACAGTCTCCTACCCAAGAGAGGTCATCTAGCAAACCACAGGCTAGTGCTACATCTATGGCCTCTTCACGACCTAGTCGGCCGTATTCTCCACCTCGACATGTCTCTAAAATGTCATCTTCACGGCCTACTCGCCCATACTCACCCCCTCGGCGTGGTTCAGATAAACCTTCTGATTCTTCAAAATTTACAGTTCGGTGCTACTCATGCCATGGATTTGGACATATCAGTGCTCAATGTCCCAGCCGTTTGGTTGCTTTTATTGATAAGGATTCTCTTATACAATATATTCCCGAAGAGCAACTTGGTTCTGACACAGTTGATTTAAGAGAAGAGTGTGCAACAGGTGAAGTCAATGACACTCTCAGTGACGAAGACCAACATCCTTTTTATGTCATTCGTTATGTGTTGACCACTCAGAAGGCCACTGAAAATGAAGATTGGCGCCGCAGTAGTATTTTTCAGACTCGTGTGAAGTGCAATGATTAGTTGCTAACCTTGGTCATTGATGGAGGCAGTTGCACTAATGTTGTCTCTGAAGACGCTGTTCGTAAGCTGGGATTGAATACAGAACCGCATCCTAATCCTTACAAGGTTGCTTGGGTGAACAACACTAATCTCAAAATCACAGATAAGTGCTTGGTCACATATTCTATTGGTGGATTTAAGGATACAGTCCAATGTGATATCCTCCCTTTGAAGGTGTGCCATATCCTTCTTGGTCGGCCTTGGTTGTTTGATAAGAAAGTACAACATTGTGGCTATGCCAATACCTATGCTTTCAAGCATGCCAACAAGACTATGAAGTTTCATCCTGCCAAAGATCTCCCTGAAATTAAGCTCAAGAAGATGATGAGATCATTCCTCATTCAGCGTATTCCTTCAGACGGTCTCCTCGGTCCTTTCCCTAACTCAAACGGAGTCGAGTTCTTTTCAGAGGAGGAGAGTTTATGCAGATACGGCTACCCTTTCTTGGTTGGACCAGCATGACCGGCTTTGGAAACCAAGAGCCAAAAAGAACCGGTCCAGCCCAAGGTTTTGGTCCAACAAGGGTTGGAAATAAAATTAGTAGTTTACTTAGTATTTTATTTCATGCTTTTCTTTTCCAGACTTGAACGTAGGAGTAGGATTTACTTCCTTGCTTTGGTTTCCTTTTTATAGTTGTTTCCTAGTTTAGGCTAGTTTCCATTTCAGTTAAGTTTCTAATTTCATGTTCCTATTTTCCTATATATTGGTTGTAATCGATCGAAGATTCAAAGAGAGTGATTTTGATTATTGAATGAATGTGTTGAGTGTGATTCTCCTTTTCCCCCCTCTCTACTCTGATTTCCCCTCTCTTCCCTAAGGGTTCTCCATCAGTGTGAACTCAGGAAATGGTATTCGCTGCGAAGGAAAGACAATTAGAGCTCAATCCCGGTTCGCTTGCAGATGGCGAACTACTCTATTTGGATGCAGGGACTGAGGTCAATTCCAATCAAAATGAAAGCTTGTGTGACCATTGACAGTGAAAAATGCAAAGGGCCCTTCACGTGGAAAGCAAGATTTTGAAAGAGGGGACCGTTTGATTCACAGCTAACACAAATTGACCTGGATATACTCAAATGATACGCACTGCACTTGAACAGAATTAGCTGATACTTTGATACGGGTAAAGCCTAGTTTTAGTTGGACAAATGGCTTTACCACGATTTCAACATTGCATATAACTAAACTAAACTCAACTTAGCCTTATCCCAACTAAATGGGGTTGGCTACATGGATCCTATTTCTCTAATAAGTTATATACAAAGCCATACAAGAAACCAATCGCAAACTATACATGTCCTTCCTCACCACTTCTTCTATGGTTATTTTAGGCCTACCTCTAGCTCTTTTTTCTCCTTCGATTTGCAATAAATCACTTCTGCATACTTGAGCATTCAAAGGTCTCTATTGCACATTCCATGACACCTCAGATGAATTTTTCACAACTTATCATGAATAGGGGCAACGCCCAGGTTTTCTCTAATTTGTTCATTCTTTATTTTATTTTTCTAGTTTTACCACTCATCCATCATAACATCCTCATTTCCACTGCATTAAGTTTGTTTAAATGTTTTTTCTTTACTGCCCAACATTCAGCCCCATATGTCATTGCTAATCATAGAACCCTTTTATAAAATATTTCCTCTAGAGCTTTGAAGGTATATGTCGTTCACAGTATCACACAAATTGCATATAGCTGTGCTTAGGCAATGTGAGACACACTAAAAGACCAGCTGGCTTACCAATCAATAGAGGATCATTTTGCAGAATGAACAACTATCACTAGAGATGAATGTGAAATGCATTACCTTTCCACAGACTGGACAGCTGTCACTTCTCTCCATCCATTCATATATACAACCAAGGTGGAAATGGTGAGAACATTTTGTCATTATCTTGGGGTTTTCTGTAGTATATTCTGCAAATAAATTTGCAATGAAGAATCCACATAGTTTAACAGTATTAGTTTCATGAACTGTTCTCATCTGTAAGAAATAAAGAGTACAAAAGATAAGATGCAAATGCTTTCTAGTATTAAAAATTGTTGATACAAGAGCATTGAAATTTATAAAGTTTATACCAAGCGATCCACAATATTTATGGACAAACTGTATAAAACAGCATATTCATCCCTAACTTAAGCACAAAAATTTAACATGATCAAAATAACCATATGATGAGCACAATAATGTGTGAAATCTTAGGGATATAAGTGTACATTTTTCCCCACTTTGGATAGTACTACTTTTATTTTTCTTGTTTTTTTTAGTTTCCAAGTCTATAAGAGAAAGTGCTTAAAGTGAATCAAGAACCAGTCCAAAGGTGGGACCCACTCATTGGTACCACATCCTCTCTCCTACAAAATCCTGAAGATTATTTTCTCTCCTTGCCACCTCACAAGATCTTGAAGATGCTATGCAAAGATTCCTTTCTGATTTAATCAAGATTGCAAGATATTAGTGAATATTGTAAGGAAAGAATAGAATTTGTTAATTATGGAAACAAATTCTCTCTTTCCTCACACAATAACTCAGAGAATGAGGATTTTTACCAAGATTTAATTTTATTTTATTTTCTTTCTTTTCTTAAAGAAGACTTGTAGAAGGAAGGAGGCAAGAAAAAAACCCTATAAAAGCCCCTTCCTCCCCCCTCCTATTTTATTATTCCCCTTAGTTTATTTTCTAGTTTATGCTTAGTTTTCTTCTCTCTCTCCCTCTCTCACTCTTTAGTTTTAGTTCTTCTCTATTTTTGCTTTAATCATTTTTGTAATAGTTTTTTATGTCAATTAATGCAAGCACTCTTTTATTCCTATTCAGCCTTTTATGTTTATGATTTATGTAATTGAGTTGTAATTTTTAAAGTTATAGTTCTAGGCTTAGATCTAGGTGACAAGATCACGAACCATGGAGCATATTTTTTTTCAAGTTCAGTTTTTTTTTTTTAAGATTTGTTTTCTCTAGTACTAGAAATTTCAGATTTGATTTATTCCAGATCTGGTTTTTAGTACTGGTAGTATCTCAAATCACCTAAGCTTTCAAGTTCAAGCATTGATTCAAGTAAGTAGGCTCCTTCAGTAGTCTTCTCTCCCCCCTCTCATTCCCTCTTTTGACTACCCTTTCTTTCTTAATTTAAGATTTTAATTTCAGTCGTTACATTATTGCTATCCCTTTCCCCCAAGGTTCATGGCTAGTGTATGTGTTGGCTTTACCCCTCCTAGCCATAGAACCATCAATTTATTGTTTTTATTTTAATTGTCACCCTTTCCCTAAAGCCAAGTAGAGTAACCCTTGTAAGAGTGACTCTCTGGTCAAGTAGGGAAGTTCATATTATGATGCATCCCTCGGGCTAAGTAGAAAAACCTACTTGTGAGTCTCTCTCTAGCTTTCTCCCCTTTCTTTTACTTTATTTTTATTTCAGCATTTTTTTCCTTTATTTCTTTATTTATTTTTTTTTAAATTGCGTGGGTTATTTATTTTTAGTTATTTATTTATTTAATTTTTATTGCGCGGCTTGCGTCTTTAAATTCTTAGATGACGAATGGTTAGGACATTATTTTAGATACATATGTTTAGGACGGTAATTAGAATTAGATCACAACCATTAATCGGTTCACTTTCGCATTATTAAAAGAAATAAAAAAATAAAGTGGTTGCTCTCCCTGTGTTCGACCCGTAGCTACACTGATCCGTACGCTTGCGGTTACATTTTAAATCCCAACACCACATCAAAAAAATTAAGGGTTAAATCCAAAAAGCATACCCTCAAGACATGTGGGACAGAAATCTTCATCTTCTGCAGAGGAATAAACATACCCAACACCACCCATCACTTTTGCCAATGAGTGCTTCAGTGAGGACTCGGAACGACGTTCTTTTGATCCCCCATCACAATCTGATTCATTCCATTTGTCTCCTGCACTTAAAGATTCTTGTTCTGCGTCTGTGTCACTCGCTCTAAGTGGTTCAGTTTCCTCGTGTGAATGACTTGAGCCCTTTTCACGTCTTGAGACCAACCCATCACGCTGTGTACGGAAACGTCTGGGATCAGCATCACAAGGCAGAGGCCTTGGAGGAGAACGGTACATGTCAGACAGAGAATTATCAATTGAAGATGTTGAAGTCAAAGAAGTCGCCCCCTGAATCGATGAAGGGATGGCATGCATCTCCCCTCTTCTGAATAAGGCTGTGTACTGTGAAATGTTGAAGAAAAAGTAAGTAAAACTTCTCTCTCTGAATTTCAAATATCATAGCTATGCAGTAACAAATTTAAATTGAAAATAAATAGCAAACTTTGTCACAATTAATGCATGTGTCAACTACAAACTAAAATTACTTAATTCTTAGCTACCTAAACCAATACTGCAATGCTTTAGCCAGAGAGGCCAGATAATCCTAACATGCAAAATACAATGAAGCAGGTAAAGTTCTGAGAGGTTCTCTAGACTCCAGTACCAAGATACTGGTTTCTTCAAGCAAGAACATAAATTGTTTTTCTTTAGCATTCCTACCTCACCACAATGAACCCCCCTCCCAATCACC
>NC_056561.1:11922372-11946451 GCF_013358625.1 Macadamia integrifolia
CCCCCCCCCCCCACACACACACAAAGGATCCTCTGTGTTTTACAAGCAGCATAATTTTTAAGCACAAAATCAAGATACCAGGCTCTCTAGCACACGTGGCCCAGGTTCTATCATAATTTCAATTGACGCTTCAGATTTAGGAGATCTAGTTTTCAACAATTTGGTGAAAAAGATGACTTGTATTGAATCCTCCCCACCCTACCAAAAAAGAAGTAAAAAATAAAAAAGGAAGAAGAAAAAAGGAAGAAGAAGAAGAATTAATGATGGGGGGTGGAGGGGTACTCATGCTTGTTTTACAGCCAACTTCAATAACAACTTTAGGAATTAAAAACTTGACTAGTTCCACATCCACGTCAACTTGAGAGTCACACCTGATCAAGTACCCAAGTTCGGGTGGGGAGGAGGGAAGGACATTAAGAAAATGTTTACATTACCACCCAATTTCTCACCCTTCTTTCCCTTTTGTGAAAATTCTTATCCAATGATCAAAACCAGTACCACTTTTTCTCCAGCATTCCCTCCCTCTCCATCTCACATCAGGCTCCAATTGATCATGTGGGCTTTCTGCAATGCATTAGTATAACCAGAATGAAGACTAGTAATGCCTCCAATCCTTCAACATCTATAAAACTATTTACACCCTCTCCATTGCCATGAGAACTAAAAGTTAGATGAGCAGCAGCATTAACTATTACTGAAGAGCCCCAGGAGGTTACCATTCAGAACCATGGGAGAAAAGATGAATATAAAAACAAATGTACAAGATTGACTGCAATCAGAGGATAAAAATATGAGTTTATTATATGGTGGTTGGAATTCTGTTAACGTAACACAGTTGTGTGCATGCATGCGTGCGTGCTTGCAGAACACAGAATAACTAGTAATGTGAAAAAATTAAATAGTAGATGTGCTAAAGTTGGATAATTGACCAAAATGAGTTCAAAAGATAGATAGAAAGATAAATGAATAGAGAACTAGAAGTCCCAAACATACTGCGTTTAAGAAGTTCCGAACAAAGCATCTGAGACATATACAATTTCTGTAAACTGAACTGTTAGGATTTACATATTCTTCGAAATCCTCAACTTGCAAACAGCAACAAACAGAACCCATAATGCAGCTTCAATTTCTTCTTAAACCTGAAGTTCTTAAGGTGCTTCTCCAATCTCATCCACAAGAATCCAATACAGTAAGCATAAATTTTATTGGCAAAAAGAAGATAAATGTTAATGTAAAATGAGAGATGACTCTAGGCTCGCATAATATTATGGTTTCTCCACGAGTCAGCACCCTTTCTCTTCTAAGCCAACTAGAGTCGCTATGAGATCAGTAACTCTTTGCACCGAAGGAAGAAGTCAATATTTTTCTTCACCTGTCGAGTAAGACAAACCCCAGGAAGAATGAATATCAGGAAGAAAAACTTTGATCCTCCCCAAACCAAATGGAATGATAATTCAGCTAGAAATAAGCTAACTTAACCATATCAACCCATTTCAAAACTTCTGACATACCACAGTCAACATCAGAAAGAACAATCAGCGTCACTTGTTAAACAATTTATGCAAAAAAGGGAATAAGCAATCAACGACTTCAACTTGCAAGATCCTTATACAAACACAAACTTTCTGCAATGCTAATCGCAATTTAAATATGCAAATGCCAAACAGAAATTCCGAAAATTTCACAAAAGTTTATCTTTTGTTTCTGGGAATTATATGCCAAATCAAGAGCTAAAAAAAAGGTATAATCTACCGAACAGACTGATTGGTCCCTCCATTCAATTAAACATGCAGGCAAAACAAAACCCAGCAAAACCAGCTCGATCGGAACAAAATTCAGAACCCAGAAACAAACACCCTTATCCAACAAGATAAAGAATACCCATTTAAGATTTCCGGGTTTAATGATCATCAGAACATTCAACTCCCAAAAGAATCATAGACAAAGACATAGCATGATAAAGAGAAAAGTGGAGAAAAGTACCTTGAGATAAAGAGTCAGAGACGACCGATCATGCTCGCTAGAAACTAGATAGCAGAAGTACTCTCGGTCTGGGTTCGAGAGCTCCGATTCTTTCTTGACGTTGGATTATTTGCCGAGAAAAGCTAAGAGGCCGCGGAATTAAAGCGGTCCAGATGAGTAGAATAGAAAATTAGAAATACCCAAAGAGTTCGTGCTCTTATCAATGCTTTCCAAAATAACGATATCGATTAACAAACTTTTCTTCTTTCGATGCAGCGATTAACAAAAGTTAGATTTAAAAATTTTGCTACCTTGTCTAGATCCTACCAAATACATCAGTGCGACCACACTATCTTATTTAACACTGAAAACTGACTTGTCTCGTATATATAAGAAAAAAATAATAATATTAATAAATAAATAAGATTTGTCTGATTTACCAATAAATAGAAAACTAACATATCTACATTCAGATAAAGTTTTCCTCCATTGAAATAAGATTCACTCACCTATCAAGAATTTAGGTTATAAATATATAAATAAATTGATTAAATAAAATAAAACATTTATCATCTAGGCATCATTATTACTTTACCACTTATTATACCAAGTCGATCAATAACTCCCATATCCATCCCAAGACACTTAAAAGTTATATAGGTAAGGGATTCTTCATTCATAGTGGGTGAAGCCAATCTTTCATCTCTATTTTTATCTTCTTGTATTTTTAAGGGAAAAAAATAAGGGTCTCTCAATTGCTGGGGTAGGGTACTCTACCACATGTGTGATCATTTCTCTCTCCCTCTGTTGAACTAGGGGTGTTGTCAACAGGGTGAGCAATACATTGCAATCAGTTGAGCATCACATTCATTGGTGGATGACTTGTGTGCTGTTTGGTCAAAGCAAAGTCAAACATGCATATGGCAGTGGCAAAGAGTTAACCACAAAAATCAATCACCAATCAGTGACATGGCATCTGATGTATGGCACAGTGGGATGACACAAACAGAGTAATAATATGGCAGAGTGTGCAAAGCTACCTGGTAGTGACCATGAGTGGTCTGATAGTATTCTAGTAGAGTTGGGTACTTTAGATGGTATTTGAGCAGTACAGTTAGTGCGGCTGCACTGTTGGCAATGATACAGAGGCATTTGGGTGAATTGATAGTAACTAGGGAGTACTAGATTGTATTGACAGTGTGAGACAATAAATGGGTAGTGTAGGGATGTAGTGGTAGTGATATTTGGACATATGCTAGTTGAGTGGTGTTGTTGAGGTTTTCAGACTTTTTTGATGGTGTATAACTGTTGGTGTACGATGTTTTGTATTCCGTTGCAGTTTGATCCTGGGAGTACTGGTGTAGGCACCCCGACAGAATAGAACAGTGGTCCTACTTACCAATAAGCAGGATGTGGGGGTTGCAAGGGGGCAATAGGTGGAGAGGGGCGCAACCCCCGCTCAAATTTTTTATTTGAGAGCAGTTTTGCACTTTCTAGATTAGGGTTTTTTGCTATATATTTGTAGCGAAATTTACTTTCTCTGTAAGCAATACTGAGAGGTGTGAGGACGAGTGTTGTAACCCTATTCTCCATTGATAGTGAAGCAGAATCTTATCTCACCGAGGACGTAGGCAATCTTGCCAAACCTCGTAAACCTGTGTGCATCGCTTATTATTGTTTTTCTATTACCTTTTGCATTGCTTTTAGGGTTGTATTTCTACATATAACAACATTCAACAATGTTTGACGATGTTTGGGATAGTTTGGTTGCATGTGGAAGCTTTGGGTGAAGCGTGCATGAAGTTTGAAAAATGACTTCGTAGAATCACGTGGATGGGTCAACTTTGGAGTCAATTTAGGCAGTCCAAATGGCAGAATAAATAATTGGTATGATCTGATTAAGTGTAGTGTGTCGAGTCATATTTTTAGCACAACTGGAATCACATCAATCCGATTCTGAATGAGAGTGATACGAAGTTTTTTGTATGGTTAAGCCAAAATAGAAGAAACCTAAGTAGTTTTGTTGAGAGCTTATTTTGGTGCCATGTGGCATGATATGTGATGGTCTTGGAAAAAAATATTCTTAAGTCCAATTCTATTTTGAGGTTAGACTAGGAAGAATATTCTTTAATATCGGCAATTTGTTTCTAAATATATTCAATTTTCTATTGGTGATGGTTTTGGCACCTTGCTTTGGATTGATAATTAGTATCTGAATGATGTGCTTCTTTTAAAATATGGTGATAGAATCAAGTATGATGCGTGTTCCGATAGATTGACTAAGGTGTCTTCCATCTTTAGGGTGGTAAAAATTCTACCTCTTATTGAAAGTTAGGATAAGCTTCAGAATGTTTTCCCAAGACCTAATGGTAAATGCTTCAAAATTCTCCTCTTCTTCTACTTGGAATTCGGTGAGATCTAGAGCTCATTTTGTTCCTTAGTCTAGGCTAGTTTGATTTATGTCGTATATTCCAAGGCATTGTTTTGGTACTTGGAGAGCTTTGACTAATTCTCTTCCCACCCAAGATATTCTTTCCTATAAAAATTTCTCGATCTCTTAACTCTTTTTTTCTTGAATTCAACAATGTTAAATTGTTTGGGAATTTGATGAGCTTTCTTTTCTTCAGATTGCTTAGTTAATTTTAATAAATCAACTGTGAAATAATCACAAAGATCATCTTCATCATCGAATGAAGACAAACAGGAAAAGGACTTCATGTATAGAAAAGAGGTTGATTTATAAATAACTTATGGAATAACCACATCGGATGAGATTACATAAGGAGAATCTAAAGACTTAGGAGACTCAGATCTAGACTCAATAATGTTCTCAATGTGGTCATCCAAAGATTTGGGAGGACCTTTGTCTTATCCATTCGATCCAAATTTTCTCCCATCCGAAAGGGAGAGACATTTATAGGTCCTAGCATTTATCTAGGTGGCAACTCCTTTAGACAAAAAGAGAGAATACTAACCCCTCTATTTTTCTCCCAAAGCTTAATTCAAGTGGCAATGGCCGAAGAATGTCAGAGGAATTTATCTTTGGAAATGTTAAGTAGTTCAATGAGGGTTGTAATTATTTCAACAGCAGTCCGCATGAATGGTCCAAATTTGTTGTTGAAGTTGGTCTTGTAAACCAAATCACTCTGGTGATGTGAATATCGTTATGAAGTTAAAAGCTTGAGTAGATTAATTTCATGTGCACATGTAACTATGTAAGTGTTTTCATTGGCTTAAATGTGCATGATAATCTTAGAAGGATTGCCAGCAAATAGCTTGAGTGATTCAAAAGTAAGGGGCTAAGTTTGAATAGTTCCGCCACGGACTAATTTGATTTTGATTCAACATGATTGGATCATTGGAGTCAGCAATTTCTAGTTTAGTAAATAAACTATAGTGAGAAATATTTTCAGCCAACAAATTGTGTTGATTTGGTTAATTCTTCAGTTGATGACTCGATAATGTAGTCTATATTGATAATGTTTTATCAAACATATTAAGAAATCGGCCAGCTTTGCTGAGTTGACTATTTTCAAGTTCATCTCAGTAGATTTATACAAGGGATCAACCAACATTATGAGTGTTAATTCAGTAATTGAGATAATGACTTATTAGTGGAAATGATAAAGTTTCAGTCACTTCAGTGAATATGGGTTTGGTCAACTAAGATGATGATTCAGTAGTTGAGATTTAGATGAATTCAACGAGTATAAATGTAGTTTTGGTCAAAATTTATTAGGTAATTGTATTACAATTTCTTACAAAATATAAATTGCAATACAAATCTTTTACAGTAGAAATTACTATGATGTTGTAGTATTGATACATGGCCGAAATGAGACGGGGATAAACTTCAATATATGTTGAATCACCACCACAGCAACTGAAGAAACTTCGATCAGAATTGAGGTTGAGTCACACTTGTAGTGCTATCTTTAAGGTAATTGATACCCTCTACTGCCAAGAGTTGTTCTGCATCTCTACCTCCAAGATAAAACAACCTTCCACTAGAAGATGAGACAGTTCTTCTAGTCTCTTCTAAGAGTAAAAAGCTACAGCACAGTAGCCCTCTCTAACCTTACACAAGACTTAGAGAAAATAGAAGACAAAGAAAGACTTGTATGGTTGCAAAGAGTAGAAATAGATGGAGTGTCAATGTGTGAATGAATATTTTTGCAAGGTATTTGGTTGGGTTTATATAGACACAAAACCAACCCTTGTGCCCTCTTGGATTCCCCAAAAGTAACCTCCAACTAATGGCAAGTTAATTGGAGAAGAATGTCATATGGACATGAATTGGGAATTAATTCAATAAATTGAATTAATCCCAATCAATTTCTTAATCCACCTCCCCACTCATGGTAGTGACCATGAGTGGACTTTAGGGCACCCATATAATGACATTGACCATTTACCTACATTTGGCAATAACCTATGGCATGAATTGAGAATTAATTTTATAAATGAAATTAATCTAAATCAATTCTCTTTGCCCACCTCTCCACTCATGGGAATGGCCATAAATGGACTTTAGAGCTCCCATAGGGTGTTATTGACCCTTTTTCACTACCTTGACCCTAAGGGTCCCACACTATTACAAGCCATAAAACACATAAAAGAAAAACCTCATTTTGAAACTTAATTATAATAAAAAAAATATAAATTCTAACAATCCCCCATAAGTTTCAAATGACATGAAGGACACATGTGTTGTGACTATATTAGACACTATAGGATGCATCGTTGTAGGTGTCTTTCAAACTTGAACCTACACTAAGTCTAATGAGTCGTGCTACAGAGTACGGGTAGAGTCAGACTCTTTGATCTTTCCTCATTGGTGTAGCTGACCAACCCATCAACCACATCCCATAAGTCGATTTTTTGAGCTACCCATCATATAATCACTTTGGACTTTTGAACCGACCCTGTCCCTTATCTTAGACTCATGAATGTTTAGAGAACTTGCCTATAAGTTATCATCGATGGTAGCCACACCCCCTACATTCACTTAGGTTAGTCCCTGATGTGAACCACAATTAACACACTCACATTTCCTGGGATTGGACTAATTAAGAGCTTTACCGCTCAACCTTTCTCCTTGTGGCGGTACTACTACCACCATCTACATCTTGGAATGAATACTTAAATAAGCAATAGTACTAAATTGGTCACCCATGACTTCGTTTGTACCCCTTGAACCTGATTCAAGTATTAAGCCTCTTTACATATGTAGGGTGTCCGTCACATGACCTAAGGATTAGGCATCAACCCCATTGTTGTAGATGCAATATATAAGTTCTTGACAAATATAGGCTTTGTGAACATGTCAGCTTGGTTACTTTTTGACTTCACATAATCAATAGTTATCATTCCTTCATCTATGTACTGTCTCATAAGATTGTGTCTTAGGTGTATATGCCTCATTTTATCATTGTATATCTGATTCTTGGTAAGATATATATCCGTTTGATTATCAAAATATAGTGATATTGATGGTGCAAATTTTTACCATAATAGAATATCCGCCATTAAGTTTCTAAGCCATTCGGCTTCCGTTCCTACCTTTTTTAAGGCTATGAACTCAACTTCCATAGTAGAACTTGTCCCACAAGACTGCTTTGTGGATTTCCATGAGAAGACACTGTCTGTTAGTGTAAATACATACCCACTAGTAGCTAAGGACTCGTTTGTATCTGAGATTCAATTTGTATCACAGTACTCTTCCAACACCGCTGGTTTACCACTATAGTGCAAACTATAGTTTATAGTACCTTTTAGATACCTTAGCAACCTTTCAATTGCACTCCAATGCTCCTTACTTGGATTATGAGTATGTTGACTCAACTTTTCTACCGCAAGGGCAATATCAGAACACGTACAATTCATTAGATATGTGACTGAACCAATAATTTGAGCATACCTTTTTTGATTCATCCGTTCACCTAAGTTTCTTTTCAAATGACATCCCATTTCAAAAGGTGTTTTAACTGTTGAAACTTCATGATACCCATACTTTTTAAGTATATTTTCTATATAATGGGCTTGGGATAGTGAAATATTATTCTCTTGCTTGATGATCTTGATCCCAAGGATCATATCAACCTCTCCTAAGTCCTTTGTGTCAAAACTAAACATAAAAAATTTCTTAGCTTGATTCACTATTTTTAAGTTTGTTTCCATTATCAGCATATCATCTATATATAGTAGTATGAATATACCCTTACTACTATGAAACCTGCTATATAAGCACCTTTCACCATCGTTCACAACAAAACCATTTGAAATTAGAACTTTGTCTAATTTTTTATGCCATTGCTTTGGTCCCTACTTCAATCCATAAAAAGATTTTCGAAGCTTACAAACTTTTTTCTCTTGTCCATTTACAACACAACCTTCTGGTTGTTTTATGTAAATTTTCTCATCTAAGTCTCTATTTAGAAATACCATTTTCACATCCATTTAATGGATGACCAGGTTATGTATTGACGTCATTGCCAACATAACCCTTACTATGGCAATTGTAGAGACTGGAACAAATGTGTTAAAGTAATCAATGTTAGGCTTTTGCCTTAATCCTTTTACTGCAAATCTAGCCTTGAAACGATCAAATGACCTATCACTTTTTAGTTTCTTTCGAAATATCCACTTGGTTTCTAAAGTTTTGAAACCAATTGGTAGGTTTACCAATTCCCAAGTATTATTCTCCAATATTGAATCTAATTCACTCTTGATTGCCTTCTTCCAAAAGATGGCATCCGATGATGTAATAACCTCTTTGTATGTAAAAGGATCATTGTCTACTAAATAGACAAACCACTTATTATTCGAATATTTGGGTCTTTTGAGTCGTTTGCTCATCCTTGGTTGACTTCCATCATCATTACCCAATTCTTGATCAGTCCTTTCATTTGACTTCATTCCCCATAAGTCAATTGACTATCCTTACTTGTAGATAAGTTGGACTTAAAAAGAAATATGTTTTAAAAGAACTCAATATCCCTTGATTCTATGATGTTATTTATTTCAATAACATCATCCATGGCTTTAATCACCATGAATCAGTATGCAGTACTATTTATAGCATATCCCAAAAACACACAATCACATGTTTTTGGTCCCAATTTTCTTTTCTTGGTATTCGGTAATAATACCTTAGCCAAACAACTCCAAATCCGTAAGTGTTTTAGACTTGGTTTTTTCCAAACCATTTCTCAAATGGAATCATACCAGTCTTGTTATGTGGGATTCTATTTGATAGATAACAGGCCGTTAGCATGGCTTCCCCCCACATATCAAGTGGTACACTTGAACTCAATAACATAGAGTTCATCATCTTTTTAAGAGATCTATTTTCCTTTCGACAACCCCATTGGATTCCGATTGGTATGGAGCAGTTGTCTCATTGATAATTTCATTTTCCTCACAAAACTTTTCAATGTTCAAATACTCAATCCCTTTATCGGTTCTAAGTTTTTTAACCTTCTTGTCAAGTTGATTTTCAACTTCTATTTTGTAAGATATAAATGTCTTTCCAGTCTCATCCTTTGATTTGAGTAAATAAATCATGGTATACCTGGAGTGGTCATCTACAAAGGTTATGACATAATTTTTTCTTCCCTTAGACTCATATGACTTATAGTCACTCAGGTCATTATGAATCAATTTCAAGAAATCACTCTTTCTATCCACAGTTTTATGAGGCTTTTTGGTTAACTTTGCCTCAATGCAAGTTGTACACTTGTTCATAAGGGGTTCCACCTTATTGGTGATCATGTCTAACTTACATAGTTTGGTGATATTTTTCACACTACCATGACCCAACCTACCATGCCACAAACAAAAGAGTTAGTAGGGACAACAATGTAAGCAAAAGAAGTACTAGCTTTCTCAATTACAACATTTTCAATGCTTAGTACAAATAACCCCTCAGTAAGGTACACATTCCCCATAAATACATTGTTCTTAGTGATAACCACCTTATCACCCTCAAAAGCTAATTTCATTCCTACTTTATTAAACAAAGGAACTAAAATTAAATTACGCCTAATGTCTGGCACATGGAGGAAATTGGTGAGAACCATAGTCTTCCTAAAGTGAGCTTCAACATTACTTTTTCTTTCCCCATAATAGGGGCACTTGGAAATTTTTTATGAATACATTTTCGTCTCCCATACTCATGAAATGAGAAGAGAACATCTTCTTATCACTATAAGTATGTCTTGTAGCACCGGTATCCAATACCCAATCGTTTGATTTTTTGACCAAAATTGCTTCTGTTACTATAGCTACAAAGACATTTTCTTCAACTAGGTTCACATTTTCAGATATTTTCTTCTTGAATCAACAATCTTTCTTGAAGTGCCCTGGCTTACCGCACACATAACAATTGAGTTTCTTCTTCTTAAAAGAAGGCTCATCAAAGTTTTGATAGTTCTTCTTTTTCTTGTTTTGTTTGTTGGTTTCTACCAAGTTCGTTTTTAAGCATTTCTCCTCAAGGTCATTTTCACTCTTGTCTTTGTTTCGTTTCTTTTCCTCAATTTTGATCCTTACAACCAACTGGTCCATGGTAAACTCCGTCTTCTTGTGTTTCATTGACAACTTGAAAGCATCCCAAGAAAATAGAAGCTTTTCAATCAAGGCGTCGGTCACAAATTCTTCTGGTAGAACCATTTTTTCCTTTGCTAGCTTTCCAACCAAGATTTTAAATTTATTAATTTAGTTCAAAATTGTGTCACTATCTTTCATAGAAAAATTTAGAAAGTTAGTCACCAAGTACTTTTTTGAGCTAGCATCCTCAAGCGAGTACTTATTTACTAAAGCATTCCAAATTGAATACGCATACTCCAATGAACTATACACATGGTATAAGTCATTAGATAATGCATTCAAGATTCGAATTTTGCATTGGTAATCCGTTTGAATCCAAGCCACCCTTTTGTCCTCTTTTATAGAACCATTGCTTTTTTCTGGCATGGGTTCAGTCAAGGTAAATACCATCCCAATTTGGGCCAATGCAAATAGCATCATTTGCCTCCATTGTTTGAAGTTTTGACCTCCAAACTGCTCAATTTTGTTAAATTCAATTACAATCCTCATCTTTCCCAAATCTGGGATAAGATCAGTTATTGACGGGATAATATTGGTGGGAATTGAATCAATGGTAGGGAAATGAAGAACCCCCTTACCATTGTGGCTAACATGAACCCCGCCTCCTTGGTTGTTGATCGTTCCTTCAACATTGATGTTTGAAGGATCTCCTCCATCAATAGTTCCATCTACGGCATTTTTGTTTGAAGCATCACCTATGATAGTGATTGAAGGACCATCATTGTTGTTGGAGTCATCACTTCTGTTGAGGCTTGCATCTCCAAGATCAGCCATGGAATCTTACAACTATCAATTACCTTAAACTTGTTAGGTACTTGTATTACAATTTCTTACAAAATATAAATTACAATACAAATCTTTTGTAGTAGAAACTACTATGATGTTGTAGTATTGGTCCTTGGCTGAAATGATATGGGGATACACTTCAATAGATGTTGAATCACCACCACAACAACTAAAGAAGTTTCGATCAGAATTGCGGTTGAATCACTCTTGCAGTGCTACTTTTAAGGTAATTGATGCCCTCTATTGTTGAAAGTTGTTCTGCATCTCTACCTCCAAGATAAAACAACCTTCCACTAGAAAATGAGATAGTTCTTCTAGTCCCTTCTAAGAGTAAAAAGCTACAGCACAATAGCCCCCTCTAACCTTACACAAGACTTAGGGAAAATAGAAGAAAGAGAAAGACTTGTATGGTTACAAAGAGTAGAAATATATGAAGTGTCAATGTATGAATAAATATCTCTGCAAGGTATTTGGTTGGAGTCCAAAACCAACCCTTGCACCCTCTTGGATTCCCCAAGAGTAACCTCCAACTAATGGCAAGTTAATTGGAGAATAATGTCATATGGACATGAATTGGGAATTAATTCAATAAATTGAATTAATTTCTTAACCCACCTCCCCACTCATGGTAGTGACCATGAATGGACTTTAGGGCACCCATATAATGACATTGACCATTTACCTATATTTGGTAATAACCTATGGCATGAATTGAGAATTAATTTTATAAATGAAATTAATCCAAATCAATTCTCTTTGCCCACCTCTCCACTCATGGTAATGGCCATGAATGGACTTTAGAGCTCCCATAGGGTGTTATTGACCATTTTTCACTACCTTAACCCTAAGGGTCCCACACTATTACAAGTCATAAAACACATAAAAGCAAAACCTCATTTTGAAACTTAATTATAATAAAATAAATATAAATTCTAACAAAAATCTTAGTAAAAATATTGAATGCAATAGAAATTAGAAACATTATTTATTTATTTATTTTGTGAATGGATAATATATTAAAAATATAAGAAAAGAAAACAAACACAAGCCACAAAGGTGTAAACGAAGAGGAGAGCCTTAACCCAAGCAATCATCAAAAGGGGATACGACAAAACAAGAGAGGGGGAAGAATAAGAACAAGGATGCTACAAAAAAACTAGGGACAATAAGAGGAAAATCCCAAAATAGAGTAAGATGCCTATTTTTGCTCGAGTCAAAGCACAATTATGAACAATTTTATTTCTAATCTCAAATGTGATGATGTCCCAAGATTTGCTCAATAGTATGTAATGAAGAAATTCATCTCCTTTTATTTCTTTCCTACTATATATGATGTATCACAAGACTAAAAGCCAACTTACCAAGAATATCACATGAAGATTGGGCATTGAAAGATTTCAAGACTCACTTACATTCTCTGTCAACAGAAAGAAAAATTCTAGGGATAGACCAACATTTAGGAAGAACACATATCTAGATAGAATTGGATAAGAGACCAGAGAAGAACAGATGGTCAACACTTTCATTGGAATTCCAACAAAAGCAATAGTTATGAATCGATAGATTTCTTTGGGAAGGAAAATTAGGAAGAGAATTAGTCAAAGCTTTCCAAGCAATAAAACAATGCTTTGGAAGGGATTAGCTATTTTGTAGACATTGAATTTTGTTACCTTGAGAAATTTATCAATAGTAATGGAAGGAGCCTCTTGGAATCTTATCGAAAATCTTAGTCATGAAAAAGTTAAGGGTTATTTAGGAAAATAACTAATTTACCCTTTATGGTAGGTGCAACTCTTCAGTTCTTTCTAGCTAGGTCCTAAACTTTTAAACCACTGTGCCTAATCATCACAAATCATGTCTTAAAAAAGGGTGCAAAATGAGTTAATTTAACCATAATTCTGTGCAGTATTGCCAGGGTCCTTTTTTTAATAAGTTTTTTGCCTAAATCCTATACCCTTGAATACTATACCCTTGGATACTATATCTTAAATTTTAAAATGAATAGAATAAATAATAATAAAATTTTAAATGCCTAGAAGATAACACCATCTCCAATATTACTCGAAACATCAACCAAAAGTATATGCCATTCATCTAGGAGTTTTCATATGTGTGGTAGCGACTACCTCCCCATCGGTAAAGTTCTTACAACCAAATCTTAATCTGCAATATCCTAAGTATATGATAATATGACATCATGATGCCTAATGGTATTTTATTATTCACAAGACTTTTGGATTTTCAATAGTGATTTTTTAATAAAATCCAATAATCAGCCCACAACAATAGATTTCAATAAAACTTTTTTGCTTTGTCATAAACAAACCCATTATGTTATCTTCCGTATAAAGCTCATAATTGTATTTTAATAATATCCCATACAATAGTGATTTAAGAAACCATACAACAATGTTTTAATATAGGTCTAGCCCATAACAGACTGAATGATATGATCTATTATATGTCCTTAAAAGTAAATAAAATTAGGCTAGCAAACCAAGATTTAATAGCAAAAAAATGGGTACCTGTTTATTATGTGTCTGAGCTCACTAAAACACATATAATGAATATAAGGCTCGACTGTCATTAATGATCCACACATTTTTTTTTAAGTACTGGTCTGTGGGAACCTGGGCATGATGTCATGATGAAAATCGTAGAGAATTTCTTCACCTTTTTTAAGTCATAGAAAATTAGCAGCATTTGGGATCAAGGCCCTTCCTGATTTCATCAAGTCCATAAAAATTGATTTGAAAGATCCATCTAACTTTTCTAAGTAAAACAGTCATTTACGATCATACAATAACTTTAGGCATTGGATTTATGAACATAATGGGAAGATAGAATCTAACGTTAAAAGATAAAATTTGGTTGGATTGGAATCCTAAAGAGCTTGGAATCCACCAAGAATTAATGTATTGGCTCTCTATTCTAGCCATGGATGCTAATAATGTTCAACTATTACCCAAGCTCATAGTAGATTCAGAAAACATTGGCCCAAACTCCCAACCATATACATGTTCCACCCAAGAGTGATTTATTCCTACATTGTCAACACTCACTAAATTAGGAAACGACTACATAGCTAGGTGAGAGAAAATCAAACCAATATCAATCCGAATTCAATGTTGACGCAATTCAACTGGGTCAGCCAGTTGAGCCACTGGGTTAAAAAATTCAAGAGTCAAACTAGGTTTAGTTCGGTTTCAATAAATTGTAATGTGAGATCGATAGAGATTACTTTATGTAAAACTGCAAGTTATATATATATATATATATATATTTAACTTATCAAAACAAAGATAAATCCATCCAATCCAATCCGATCCCGATTTCCAAATGGATCGATCCAAATCAATACCAATCCTAGCTTTCAAAACCTTATTATAAACCATAAAATATAAGGAGTTTCAAAGTGTAATGAATTCCCAAAACAAGACGATGGGAACTAGTTATTTATATATTTTTAAAAAAGAGAATTGGAAGGAATATTCCCCTCCTTCCCCAAATCAATAAATCAGGGAGAGGAAAAATTTCACTGTCGCTTATTGCAGCAAACCTTACAACGGCCGAACTAAGCTGCCATAGCCTCTCACTTGTCCGGAGAAGGGTCAACACCAATTAGCAAATATATTATTGGTGTCAGATCATCGAAAATCAAATGTTGTCCAGATAACATGTATTGAATCACCGTTCAAGGAAGCTCAACGAAGAGTCTATCGATCCAATAAAAAGTGACGAAGGAAGGACTCTTCTCGACGATTAGACGGCCAAAAACGACATCAGAGATCACACAAAACCCCACTGAGATATGCATCTGAAAATGAATTTCATCCATGCATAAAAAATAAAAGGAAGGATTCTGAGCTAGGTTTTATTCGAACAAACCTTACGAGGCTGGTTGACCATAGCGGGTTGGCCACCAACCTGTGAGCACGTGCGGCCGAGGAGAACCATGTAGTTAAGGCCCTGCTTATAAAGTCATGTGAACAAGTAGCTATGGTTTCAGCCATGGCAGCAACAAGTATATATATTTAAGTTGAGTTGACCAATCATTTAAACATAAAAATTGATAGAAATTGCAGCCTATCATCTTCATGAATCGCTTTGATACCCTTGATAGAAAATGTATTCGCACTATGTAGCATAGAAATCAAATATGCATACAATACAATTCAATCACTACAGATATAAGAATGATATACCTAATTCATGACTGAAGCAGAATAATCCCTTATTGCGGAACAAACACCATTGTTGGTCTAATCTACCTTATTTCCCTTCTCAGTTTAGGTTTCTCTAGTTATTCACTTAATGGACTAGTTATAATTATTTATAGGGGTGAGGGTAGGGATTAACCCTGCAAGGAAAATGGTTTGCTTCCCATTAACCCATTAAAGAGGCAACACCTTAGGTCCACATATGGTAATGTAAATTTCATACCATTAAAATATACTAATAGAATACAATATCTACATAGAGATCACTTACCAATAGTGGATCCTTCCTACTTACTCCACATTTATTCAATACCACTAAATCGATTTTGGAAACAAAGCCTTAGACTATGCTAGCCCACCTAATTGGAAATATTTTTGGACCTTGGACATATCTCTGATGTCCTTGAACATCAAATCATTATAATGGGCTGCACCCTGGTGTTTAAAATAGATGCCTCCTTTTAAACATAAGCATATGATGACCTTCTTGAAATTTGTTGCATTATCAGTAACTATCTAGACAACATTCTTTTCCCCTATGTTCTTCTCAACCTCATCCATTAACTTATAAAAATATGTTGCATCCTTAATATCATGAGATGCATTGACAAGCTTGTGGAAGATCGTTTGGCCATCACAATATATAAGTACTTCGATGATGGACAATCTTGTCAGTCCACTCAATCCATCGCGCATGATGTCCACTCTATATAGATGCAATTTTTCCTTGAACCTCTCAATATATTCATTCATCTCTCCCACAATTCCATCTAAGTAAAGTCCAACAATTTCATAAGGCATGGGTGGCTTAACATTTTGTTGACTCTGAATTTCCTTCATCACAGTCTTGAAATTGGGTTCTTTGGCCTTGTGAGGTAGAATCATAGAATTGTGGAACCATCTAGATTGCTCTGCCTTTCTTTTTACTCAATGTCTTTGGCTAAAAGCGTTCTTCAATCATTATTTTGACCTTCATCCCTCCCTCTATAAGCAACATGATGCATGTCACAGGTATCTGGGCTCCTTTCCCTTGTCACTCTTTGTAAACCAGTCAAATATTCCCCTAACACTAGTTTCTCTACTAAGCCCAACAAGCTCTTTACCCTTGCTCTTACCTACATGTGGATGACAAAAGGAGTCGACACTATCATCATTAAGGCCCTAATATTGTGGTCGAGCATATTCATTTCTTCTTAACTGCTCATTTCTCCAATCTTTCTCCCTTGCTTCATTTCGTAACTAATACATTGTCCATGCCAACTCTGGATAATGGGGGAGGGAAGGAAACAATAAGAAACAAGAAGGGGAAGGGTGTATGGAGCTGAATGTTGAACTACAAGAAATAACACAAACAAAAAAAGTGTAGTTGAAATAAAAATGAATAGACAAATTCATGATGATTTAAGAGTAGCTCCAATAGGAGATAAGTTGAAGGAGAGTTGTGGTGGGAATTTGGATTTTGCAATAGATGTCATTGAGTGTAGTGGTCAGTAGGATTGACATGATGGTTATTAGTGGAGTTAAAGGACGAAGACTTAGAAATGATTTGAGATGAACTGGTGAAAAAAGATATGAATGTCTTTAAGTTGACGACAAACAAAGCTTTTTAACAGAGTTGAATGGAAAAGGAGATCCTATAGCCAACTCCATTTAATTAGGAAAAATCTTAATTGAGTTGCGTTGGTGATGATGAGCAGTTTTTTAGAGGAGTTACACAACTCAACATTTGAAGAGATTTGAAAATTATCTGGAGAGGTATCTATTTTCCAATTGTCAATAGAAATCAACCTAAGAGAATGTTAGACTAAGGGTACTTTAGGCACATTCCCAATATATTGTAATGCGTTTTTACTTGTTTCCCATTTTCCTCTCTTTAGCTATCTTACATTAGCATGGGGGTTAAGGATGTAATTTCAATTTCCTAAACTAAGTGAATCAATATAAGGGAGAGAAGTCTATTCTCTCCCAACAAGTTCTACTGAATCTCTTTCTCTCCTTCTTCTTGTCATCATCTTTTTCTTCTCCTCTTTTCGTCTCACTTTGTTCTCTTTCCTTGCTTCCTTGTAACTCTTAAATCCCAACTAAGAAAACGAAAAGGGAAAAGAAAAACTAGAAGAAAGATGGGAGGGACGTGTCGAGTGGCCCAATGGTGTGCCTTCATTATCATGCTAATATGGCATGCTTTTGATATGGTAATACATTTGGAACGCCTTACTTCATCATGATATTTTTCTTCTTTTCATATTTTTTGGGAGCCATGTTGTTGTTGCTAATGTAACATAATCAAAACAAAGGCAAAGCAAGAAGAGAAGTAGAGAAGGGAAGAAGAAAGCAGACCGATTGGAAGAAAAGTTAACCTAACAGACTGCTATTGTAATGTATAAAATAATGAAAGTTTGTCTGATTACCAAAAGTACCACTACTTGAATAAGAAATAATATAATAAAACACCTCATATGTTTTACTTCTCTAAACTCCCCCTCAACCTAAGCATAAGTATCACCTATGCCCAGCTTGGAACATTAAAAAAAGTATTCTGAAACAAAGCTTTAGTAAACATATCATCAACTTGATTAATGCAATTAATAAAGGGGCAAATACAATGGCCTCCCTTGCAGTTTCCCTAATGTTATAACCATCCTCCGTCAGACTAGCAATTACACTGTACCCCCTGCAGTTGACGGTGTACAAACTCCGTTAGTGAAAATCAGCTAGGTTTTTTAAGATAATTTTTAAAGACAAAAATACCCTTTCATATACTTGAACTACCTATTCTACCCTTTCAACCCAAACTCAAAATTCTACCATTTTCTTCCGCCAACGAAACCCTGACTAGCTATAAACTATAGCTTTAGTGACAACCGATGAAGCTTCTGGTGACCATCAACAATACTCTGGAGAGGTTTGACGATGTACCTAAACTACTTCTCAGTCACACCCTTAAAACTTAGATTCTCTTCTTCCTCGAAAGAAGCAAACCATGGATACATGACCACCCCTTTTCTTCTTCCTTCATGGTGTTGGGGTTGGGGTTTGGTTCCACTTCGCCGAAGAAGTCCTCGAATGAAATCTAAATGGAGAGAAAATTTCAGGTAGTTCAGGACATACTTCTTTTGGGAACAATCCAATTACAAATCAAAACTCCAATGCTATAATATTGTTATTGCGATTCCTTTTCTATTACAACAAAAACATTGCAGACTAGATTGAAATGACTGCTCCCAACAGAAATTTCAAAGAAACAACCATTTGTGAAGAACTTATGGTGGTAGTACCATTGAGGATAGATCGGAACTCATCGAGATTTAGAGTTACAGAGATTTACAAGGCGTACCATTAAGCCTCAAAGTAAATTCATTCAATGAGACAAGAATCTATTGTGGGATCTCCTTGGACATTAGATAAATCATGTTTCATTCATTGTCAAACTTTGGAGGAAGGTTGAATGCAGGAACAAAGCCCCTTTCCCCAAGTTTGCTTCTTTCTCGAAAGAGGTGCGACAACTTCATTGTAGCCCTAAGGTTGTTTCCCATAGTGATGAAGCCCTAGTATCTGGTTAAGATTACACGATATCTGGATCTCGGATTCAATGACTATATTCCACTTGGACGGATTTGTTTAGTGTGAAGAGTAAAACTATCTTTTCCTTTTTCTGACTTAACACCGTTAACTGCAGGGGGTACAATGTAATTGTCAGTTCGACAGAGGATGGTTATAACATTAGGGTAAGCTGCAGGGGAGACCACTGTAATTATCCCATTAATAAAAGGAGCAGAAATCAGCTTCCGCATCACAACATTATGAACAAAATGACGGTCAACCTTTCTATGCTTGGTTCACTTATGAAAAGCAAGATTACTAGAAATATCAATACCAGTTTGATTGTCACAAAATATATCAATATATTGTTGATTAAAATCTAAGCTCCTCCATAAGGGATTTTAGTCACATCAACTCATATGACCCATGGTTTGTAATGAAACCTAGCCATTGTACTTTGTTTCTTACTCCTCCAAGTGATTATATTACCACCAATAAAAGTAAATAACTACTCGTAGACCTTCTATCACATTCAGCTCCAACGTAACTCAGTATCAGAATAACTGACAATATCAATGTAATCATAAGGCTCATAAATAAGAGCTTTTCCTAGAGCACTCTTGAGATATCTCAAGATACGTAACCTTCCAATGAATCTGTGTAGAACTTTCCACGAACTTACCAATAATGAAAATTGTAAAGGATATGTCAGGTCAGTATCAATAGGATAAATGAGATTACCAACTAGCTTTTTGTAGTTATGCTTATCCACAAAATCCTTACCATTACTGGTTCCAAGTTTTAGATGGCAATCCATGGGGGAACAGTAGGCTTAAATCAAAATAGATCACTCTAAAAAAGAAGGTCTAGCACATGCTTTCTTTGAGATAGAATATTACCTTTTTTGCTTCGAGCAAATTCAATACTAAAAGTACTTGACAACTCCCAAATCTTTCATTTGAAAGTGCTGCTTCAAATAATCTTTGACATATTCAATATTTGTTGAACCATTACTGGAGATGATTATGTCAACTTAAACTAATATAATAATTTTGGAACCTGAGCTTGGACAAAAACAAAATAATCAAATTAACCTTGTAAATCCATAACTAGAAAAACCTTACTAAACTTTTCAAACCAGGCTTTTTGGGATTACATAAGACCATAAATGGCTTTGCGAAGCTTACACACTTTCTGTTCACTCTCCTCCTACGAATCATACCCAAGAAGTCCCTATATAAACTTCTTCATATAAATCACCATATAAAATGTATTTTTAATATCAAACTAATATAAGGACCAGTCAAGATCAATGGCCAAAGTTATAAGAACATTCATAGAGTTAAGTCAAGCAACAAGAGAAAATATCTTTAAATAATAGCATATGTTTGGGTGTACCCTTCGGCAACTAAACGAGCTTTGAGGCACTCAATAGTGCCATCAAAATTATACTTAATGGTGTACACCCAATGGTGCTTCACAAGTTCCTTACCTTGAGATGAATCAACCAAGTCCCATGTATGACGACTAAGAGGAGCATTCATCTCCACAAGTTCCACCTTGTAGTAATCCTACAGACTTGTCACTTTGCTTGAAATTAAAGATCTTCTCACACAAATTATATACTCATGACTTATTTTTATCTCGAGAAAAACTTTCTTTTACATCCAAAACTCCTCTTATTGTAGTATGAAATGTAACATTGACAACAATAGAGGGTACTATATTGTTCTAATAATAAAACTAGTTAAAACTTCAGCTCTGTTTGACATTAATGTAAATTTTCAGTTTGTGCCCACAATAAGTAATTAGAGGCACCACCCAGTTTTATAGTTTTATAGTTTTATAGAAGTGATTTGAACATTAATAGAATCCACCAAGGGTAAGAATCCGCAGCAAAAAAGAAGCAGATCAATATAAGAATCCGCAACTAAATCAACTGAGATCAGAACCATATATAATATGCAGAATCCACAAAATATCAGATCAGAGTACGGGCAGCAAAGATGATTGTACATATATTCATCAATTCTCCTGGAAATATGCTCAACTTCCTGGTCTAGATTTTATCAATAAAGCTTTATGTCCCCTTTCAAGGGGCCCTTGTTTAAATGTGATGCCTCAGTGCCACACTGAGACGACAATTTGTTTTTAAAAGGAAATGAAGCTGTTAATTTTGTTTTGTTTTGTTTTGTTTTGATTTTTGTTTTTTGTTTTTTGTTTTTTGTTTTTTTTCTGCCATTGTTTGAAGGAGTTGCGAAGACTGACAAGAATTGAAGTGATACATGCTATAATCTTCATAATATCTGTTTGTTCTGAAAGTTCTATTGCGTATACCATACTTTTTTCATGACATATCAAACCTACAATCAAAACTGAACTTTTTTCATGACATATCAAACCTACAATCAAAACTGAATTCTCTCTCTCTCTCTCTCTCTCTCCCTGTATTACATGCCTGTCAATGTGACAAATGTATGCTTTACCAAAAAAACAAAATGTGAAAAATGTATGCCCTGAAAAATTTTAGATACCAAGAAGGATGTGTTACCATGTTTAATATCCTGAATATTTCAAGGATTTTTCTTTTTGTTAGAGTGTATGTGTCGGTTGTAGGTCTATTTGTGTTCATAGACCTCAATACCATGAGATGGTATTTGTTACAAGTAATCTTTGTTGGTTAGACTTTCCTGTTGTAACTAGACATTAGGCTCTTGTTACAATTATGTTTTAGAGTCCTATTCATATTATATCTTTAGAGTTCTACTCAAAAGTATGTCATTGTTTCGGATTTAATATAAAGAGACTGGCTGACGATAGATTGTTAATTATCTATTGCACAAGCCTTCCTCCCCAATCTCTATCTCTCTTGCTCTCCTTTCTTCTTCTTTGGTTCTGGTTTAGCTTTCTTTACACTTTGTAAATAATCAATCGTTTATGTAGATTGATTCAAATATGAATTCTTCAGAGTATCTGCTCCTCCCCAGACCCCGTAGTCGTGGGGGCCTTGTGCACTGGGTATGCCCTATTTTCTTATCTAGTTTCTGAAAGTAATATATTTTATACTATCACTAACATTTGGTTGTCCCTTCTTCAGGAGAAGAACGAACAAATTGAACTCGAACAACATGAAAGCTTAAATTTTACTGAAGAAATATTAAGTCATCATTTGCGAGGCAATTAGGTGAACAAATGATACTTGCCAAGGCTTGTGTCATTCTTCCACATTGTCTCAGATAAGATGAGCTATGGAGCAATGCAGGCATGGTTTCTTGGTAACGACTTCAAAGACTGTACCAGCTCTCTTGGTTGAATGTCTTACTCTCCAGTTCTAAGGCAGCTCCAGTATGCAGAGGCAAGGGCTTACTACTTTAATGATCCTCAAGACTCAAAAGGTGAATACTAAGTATATATCTTTCGTGAATCAACTCTGCTTTTACATCCCAGAAATACATCCCTTACTGGAGAAGGTGGTATTTCTGGATGATGATGTTGTTGGCCAGAAGGATCTGCCCCCACTTTTCTCTTTGGATTTGCATGGGAATGTGAATGGAGACGTGGAGACTAGCCTTGAGGATTTTCCATCGTTTTTACAAATCATACACAATCATTTCTCCAAGAATGCGTCACAAGTTAAAGCTCAGTAGGCTTCTCTTCTGGATCAATTTGGTCTCATCTTCAGTACAATCAGCATTTTAGCATGCTCAGCTTCTCAATCAATTGCCAGGTTCTTGTAGAGTCAAAATGAAAGTCTTGCTTTATTAGAAGCATTTCCTTTTCTTTTTATTTCAGAAGGAAAACAAAAATGAAAATAAAAATCGTATACATTAGGAAAAATGAAGGCATTAGGTCTAAGGGTTGTAGAGGATTCATTTTTCGTTGATGGGTTTCACTTCTACAAGGTTTTAGGACTATTTGTTGTGTAGAAAATTTGTGACTAGCTCCAATCCAGAACTGCGAGCACACAGAATCAATTTGTCGGCAAATTGTTTGAGGGAATGAATGCAAAGCATGACATGAGGTACGAGGTAATGGATTGCAGAACCAATTGTTTGAGGATCTACCGACCCGCATAAGAGAAGAAGTGGGATTTCAAAACTTCTAATCTTCTATCCACTCTCTCAACGGTATGTTTTACAACATGAGACTGAGGATGGAGGAGATTGGTCCCTAAATAAATAGTTTCTCGGGAAATTTTCTTGATTCCCACAAGGGAGCAAAGGTGAACCCTCTTGTGAGCGGCGACGTTTTTGCTGAAAAAGAGGCCACTCTTGCTCATATTTATATGCTGATCCGAAAAATCAGAGAAAGGATCCAAGATGGCCTTGATTGAGAGATCTACAAAAAAATAAATGTGTAATCCGCAAACTGGATTATAGGCAAAAAAATAATTAAAACCTATCAAAAGGGCTAACTGTTCTACCCAAAAAAAAAGAAAAAAAGAAAAAAAAGATTAGTTAAGCAGCAACAATTTACAGCACCATTCAAACTAGCATTCCATCTAATAAAGGAAAGAAACATTGTCCAAGGAAACAACCTCTCTGCGAAGCAGGGGTTAAGGATGAGTACATTTGCCCCTCGCAGACCCTGCGGTAGTGGGACCTTGTGCACAGGATACTCTTATTTATTAGCAGAGGTGAATATACAGTGTTTATCAGTCTCGATAAGAAGGTATTTGATGCTTCGTGTTATTACTCCAATAAATGATGGCTTGTACTCTGGTTAAGCAAGGAGGTTATCACTAGGACTGCCAATAAAATGAAACCATGCATGAAATTTACTGATACAACTGAGTACTGAGAAAGGAGGGGAAGAATCTAGAACAAACCAAGTAAACCCTATCTCAACTACATGGGGTTGGAGACCACTAAAATCCTATTACTATCATTCTGTCACAGCCATTGCTGCTGCTAATTCAGTCTCCTACCAAGGACCATCCCCACATCTCCACATCCCCCCCCCCC
>NC_056561.1:11946471-11973969 GCF_013358625.1 Macadamia integrifolia
CCCCCCCCCCCCCCTTCCCACGCCAAAAAAAAAAAGAGTTATCATCGCTGCTCTTCCTTGTCCTTTTAATAAACTTTTGCTCTTATTGTGGCACTTACCCTGCTAGTCCCAAGTTTCATTGAACTCGTTGATTCTAGCCTTCTAAGTCTTACTACTCATTCATCTTGAGTTATTAACAGCCCATCTGCCCATATCACCTAGAGGAACTTATATTATTTGGACTCTGAAACATGGGTGATGAGGGAATGATAATTTGAGAAAAAAAAAAAAGAAAAATTCAATTCTCTCACCTCCAACATAAGTAGATAACTATAGAAGCTTTCAGACAAGCTGTATCGAACTATCAAACACCTAAGCCAAACAGCCTTGATGCAAAAATAAAAAGGAGGACAACAAAGACAAAATTCTTCAATGAGTAGTGTGATGCTCAACCAGCTAAGTGCTTCCAGATCTTGAATTAGATTATGATAAATATTTGAAATTAAGAATTCTTCCTAATTAGTACGAGAACCTTCGTGAGATATTCAAATGCCTTAAGGGACCATCTTGCAGGCATTTGCATTACAAATTATGATCAAGTAATAACATGGAATACATGCAACTCACCTCATGGGGTGTCGGATAGAGACCACCTCCTACATGGATGCCTAAGGCACGGAGTAGCGAAGCCATATCACTGTACATAGGTTCTAATCTATCAAGTTCCTTCCTTATTTCGACACGAAGCTGCTCTTTCAAGTTTATAGTCTCCTCATCCTGAATTGGAGTCATAAAGAAAAAAAAGTCACCAACAAACTTCAAGAGAAGGGATGGTTTGTAGAAAATAATTATAGGTGTAGCAAAGGTGAAAATACAATACTTGATGAACAAAAAATACTGAAGAATACCTTCTTTTGTGATTCTCTCATTTCTTCTAGACGTTGTTTCTGTCTTTTCTCCATGTCTAACAGACGCATACTTTCAGCTTTTTTTCTCTTCTTTAAACGCCTTGCTTCTTCTGCCTGTGTGGGATCAGGAACAATAGTATCAGATAAAACTCTCATCTTCTTGAAAGCATTCAAATCATTATTTATTATTCAAACAACACATCTTAATTTTGAATTGTACAGCTGAATATAGTTTTAGGATAAATTTGGATTTCCTCTCTAACCTCCCCTTCGCTCTATCAAATTGATAAGTTTTTAACAAAGCAGGATTTGGGGGGGCTGGGAGAGCACAAACATGCTATATTATGGACAGGTGCCAATTTCTGCCGCCATATGGCGGGTGGGATGGTGCTAAATTTATGTTCACATAGACTCCAAAGTATACTGACTTTCCAAGTGTAGAACGGTGGAGATTTTAAGTATCTCTAGCCTCCTATTTTTTATGGTTAGATTCACTTCCTTTTGGGTGTGTTATATATGTAATAAAAAAAAAAAAAAAGATTAAAGAAGAGATGTAGAAGATATACTAGAAGATCTAGAGGAGATTTGGAGGGAGATTTGATTGGAGAATATTCTGCTAAAGATATTCCTGCTACTATGGGGATTGTGGGTTTCACTTTGAGGCTTCTTAGTTTCTATTTTATAGGCTTGGAAAGGTATGATACAATCCAGACAGTTTCTATTTTGCCATGTTTCTATATAGCTTCTATTTTGAAGGAAGAATTACATTGTAAGGGTTAGATCCTCTAATGATTGAAAAAAAAAGTGAGTTTTGGTTTCAACCTTGTTGGTGCAATGGTGATGCTAACGTTTTGGACCGTAGTAATGCAGTTCTAACCCTTTTGGTGGTGATTCCAATCAAACCCTAGTACCCTACTATGGTGAATCTGCAGGTTGAGTATGGTAGTGATTCCACTTCTCCCTGGCCATGTGGTGAAGCCTTGGTCATACCTCTTTATTTATTCTTTCATACGTAAATACAAAAATAAATAAATAAATAAATAAAAAGTGTTACAGAATTCTGTTCGTAATAATACTGGTTTGTCCCTAGATGAGATCCTGCCATGACTGATCTCTCACTGGGTTTGCTGGTTTAAGATCAATTCTGCATTAGAGTCGCCACGTGGAAAAACAACTAATTAAAAATTTTAGGAGTATGAAGAGGGTCCATGGGACTAAGGAGGGGCTTCATGAACATACATTGGCAGGTAAGGGTAAATGATTGAATTTGAGGCTTAAATTTGGTAGGTGGGCCACCCAGACTATGTCAAAATTACCACATTAACCTTCCTCATGGCACAACTAGGTACGCCCACCCATACATTAATTACCACATCAATCTTCCACATGGCAGAACTAGGTATGCCCACCCATATTATGTATGAGTATTCCTTCCATAAAAGCTTTACCTTTTTTAAGTAAACAACTCACTATCAGATAGAAGGGAATCCAAAACATTCATGAAGGGAAATAATCATCTAAAGTACATACAGAATGACTTGTTGCAATTTTTGGTATATTTCAACCCTGCCGATTCCTGCCTTGGTTATTTCATCCTTTAAGGTAATAACAGGACCTCGGTTACCACTTGAATCAGATGTTCTGATGCAGAATAAAACAGTATTCCGAACTTCCCTACTAGAGAGCAAGCTTTATGGAGCACTAAGTCTATGGGGCCCACATAGGCTACTTCTTAGTTGGAGTTTGTGATTATATAGAAGTCAATATAGATAATTTTTGTTAGAGGTCAAGTATATTAGAAGTTATGGTCAGTCAAAATTGAGTTGTCACCCATAGAGACAAATCGGTCATGTCTGCTACTGATGATCAACCCTTCATTTCTCCTCCGGCGAGAGGTTGAGGCCTCGCAAGGCGGTGTCGGCATCGCCAACATAACTCCACTGCCCCTTCTGGGTTGTGTCCTGAGGTCCCTGCTGAGTCCTTGCCCATTGAACAAAACAGATTCTCGATTCTGCTGTCGAATGAGGATAAGATGAAACAGCAGCCTCCCGCTCACTGTCTTCCTGCCGTGGATCCCCCTGTGGGTTCCCAAGAAGTTCTCTCTTCTGATGATACTTCCTCTGACTCGTCGTCCTCTGGTTCCTCTATCTCTGGCGACCTTTCTTCATCTTCTGAAGCTTCCTCTGAGGGCGAGACCTCTGCTGTTGAGTCCTCAGATGAAGAGGACCGCTCCTCTGCCTCTTGCTGCGACTTGGCCCTAGCAGATGATCCTTCTGGAAATATGCCCCGTCCCGTCGAAAGGTCCTTTTGTCCCATCCAATTCGACCACCTCTCCGCCTTTGGTCTCTCCCCCTTCTGATTCGATCGATGTGTTGGTTGAGCCACGGTTGACCCACCCCTTCCCTCTACTGCTGCTTCTCCTTTGCTGGACAACCAGGCCCACTTACCTCTCCCTTGCCCATCTACTCAGGCCCATCTTCTGGACCCGTCCCTTCTTGGCCCACCCCCTATTAACTCCTCCATTTCGGCCCAGCCCACCTTCATTAATCTCCATGGGCCTCCCTCTCTTAGCCCTTCTCAGCCCACTACTGTTGCCTTGCTTTCTAAAGCCTCGACCCGTCGGACTACCCCTGGCCTGTCTTCTCTGCCCGCTACCCCTGCTTCTTCGAAGAATCCTCCTGCCCAGAAGGCTGTCAAGAAGCCTCACCTTCCCTCTTCAAAGACCACCTCCATCCATTTGGCTACGACTGCCTCCCTATTCCCCGCTCCTACCAGCTCCGCAGCAAATCTTGCCATCCTATTGCCCCTGCCTGCCCCCTCCCTTCGGAGCATGTTTCGCCATCCTCCTCCCCTGCCTGATTTCGCAAGCCTTTATCTGGAATGTTAGGGATCTGAACTCCCCCCAATAAGCATGTTGGTACCCGTTTGCTAAACAAGGACCTTCTTCCTGCCTTTTGTTGTTTACTGGAAACTCACGTTAAAGAGCCTTCCTTCTCCTGGATTGCCTCCATCATTGCCCATGGCTGGTTGTTCTTTACCAACCATTCTCATCATCCTAATGGGAGAATCTGCTTTCTCTGGGACCCAAAAATCTTCTATGTTTCCCTCATCTCTGCCTCCTCCCAGTTCCTTCACTAGGCCATTTCTAATGCTGCCTGCAGCTTCTCCTTTTTTTTCTTTGCTGTCTATGCCTCCAATCACATGGCTGATAGAAATTTTCTTTGGAATGATCTTTGTACTGTAGCAGGCCAAGTGGGCTCTCTACCTTGGGGGATTTGATGGGATTTTAATGTTGTTCGATTCTCCCATAAAAAACAAGGAGGAGGCCATCAAAATATGGTAAATATAGATACCTTCAATGATTGCATTGAGGACATTATAGTATCTCCGCTGGTCTGGTATCAAATTCTGTGGAATAACAAAAGAACAGGGCCTTCTTGTATTGCTTGCAAGCTTGACAAAATGCTTGTCAATGAAGCCTGGCTATTAGCTTTTCCCTCATCACAAGCAACTTTTGAGCCTCCATCCATTTCAAACCTGTTGAAAAACAAGGATCTAGAACCAATAACTTGAGAGAAGAAAGACGAGGAAGAAGAAGAGAGACGACAAGGGAGAGGAGCAGTCGATACATTGCAGCAGTCTCCCTCCATCATATATTTATAATAAATAGATCCAAGTACAATCATAGGTGGAAAAGGAAATACATTCCTAGTCTAACTCTAGTTTAGGAGCCTAGAGATCTAATCTAACTAGGAAGGTAAACAACCTAATCTAACTTGGAAAGTAACTAAGATAACCATTTCACGATGGGAACACTCCCCCTATCGTGGATATATATTCCAACACTTCCCCTCAAGCTGGAGTATACTTATCTCAAAAGATGCTCCAGCTTGGACCAATGAGAATAGAAAATCAAATGAAACACTAGTGTTCTCGACTCCAATGAATAGTGGGAACGTCAATCAACCAACATAAAACCAATAGCAATATCAACTTAGGAAAACCAATCATCAGCAACATTAGTAGATAAAAATGTCGTGGTGAACCATCAGCAATGAACAAAATGGACGGTTGATAACACCAACATATGCAGTACTTGATCTTCAAGAGGAGGAGACTTGATCTTCAATATCTGAGAAAGACTCAATCTCCACAAAAAGAATAAAAAAATCGCAGAAAGGGTAGATATCATCAACCGCAATCCAAAATACCATAGTAGCAGGCAAGTAACGATGACAGATGTTTTCCTATAATTGTGGAACTTGATTTCCAATAGTGGAAGACACGATCTTCAATATGAAGGAAGAACTCGATCTTCAAAGAAAGGAATCAATTCAATGCACAAGGTGGACAACCAATCTTCAAAAAACATTGTATCATGCTTTAAAAGAGGTATAAATGAAGAGCAACAACTTAGATCCTTAAGAGATCACCTCTTATAAAGATCTCACTTCATTAATGTTGCCCTTCAAAAGCTAAAATCGTTATTGAAGACACGAGCTAATAAATAATCTTCTATTGATGAATTGTGCAGAGCAGATAAAAATCTCCAATCTCATCCTCACGTGTAGCATTACATGTGAATAAATAATTCCAATCTCAGCATCCCAAATAAACTCTTAACTAAGATCAAAATTAATGCCTAATCTCCCCCTCACAGCAGCAAGGCTGAACAAACAATCTCCAATTACCATAGCATGCCAGTACCAATGCCAAAAACACTATCAAGCCCAAAGATGTGATTTTGGGCCCACCAAAGCAATAACATGGCACATGAATTACTTCAGGCAATCCCCAAGTGTTGCGGAACCGGGGTCAAAATACCCATATGGGTTTGGTATAGACCCATCCAGTTCATAATAGGTAATAACAAGGGGTAATGGCAAAACCATAATTAACTAAAATATTTCATGGGGCTATTGATAAATATCTGAAGGTTAGATGCGGATCCGGGTTCGGAAAGTTGAAATTGGATTGTTTATGAGCCATCCGATTGACAAATAGCTCAATTATTGAGAAATAATGGCAATTTGGGAAATAGATTAAAAAAAAAAAAAAAAAAAGCTTGGGAGAGTGGCAATCTGGTAAATAACCAGAATTTGCAAGGGGCTATTGGTAAAGGAAAAAAAGGAATAGAATAACTGTAAAACCAAAAACAAAGAAGGGGTAAACTTGGAAGCAAGGTAAAATAAGGGATAATACTGAATTAACTTAAAGAAGGAGGGTAATATGGGAAACAAGAAATTAGGTGTTATCCAACGTATAAAATGGGAGTGGTATAAAAGAATTAAAAGAACTACTAATGGAAATAAAGGGCCAAGATGGGCATTAATGGAAATAGGGACTAAAAAAGGTTTTAAATAAACCTAATAAAAGACAGAATATCACCATCGATTTCAACCTTGTGCTCAAACAGAAAGTGAAAGGCAGCACTGGTTCAGACCTATTGCTAGTTTTTTCTGCCATCGGATGTTGCTTTTGTGGTCTCGCTGGACTCTCGACTTGAGGAAATCGATTGCCATTGCTGCAATTCCTCCATGGACCTAGAAATACTATGTTTTTGGGTGTTGGTTGGAGCTTTAATCAAGAGGGTCGATTTCCCTCATTGCTGATCTGCTTGGCCTGAAACTCTAGTGCAGGGTTCTCAACCTTCAAGGCGACCGTACCTGTAAAATCTCTGCTCAAACCTTGTTGGCATACAGATTCCCAAGTAGAGTCGGTTACCCAATAGGAGAGAGAAAGACCTGTTATAGAGCTGGAGAGAGAGAGGTGCGGCCAGGGCTGTAGGAGTCCGATTGAGTTGCACTCTTGGGCGTAAATAGTCCCTAGGGAGGGTACAAAAACCCCCAAAGTTGAGAGAATTCTGACGGCTAGTTGCGAAGTTACAAGCTTTATTGATTTTCTGACCTAGGAGAGAAAACTGAGAAGAACCTTCAAGAACAGCAGCTGAATGCTTCCAACAGTGACTAGGGAAGGATCGTGGGACCCTTATGAGGCCTGGAAAAGAAGACATAAAAAATACAAGTATTTATATTATATGTTAATATGTTATGATGATTGATGATTAATGAAGATGAACTTAGTTTATTCACTTTATTGATTTGTTTTCTTGATGAATATCTTACATTGATTTGCATATGAACCTTTAATATTTATTTAACATATGAGTAATAGGATTCAACTAGGATTTGAGCCAAATAGATTGGTTTTATAAAATTATTATACAAGAACGCTTTAGTCAATAAGGCGACGCTTTATGCCCGCTTTATCGCTAAGGCGCTCCGAAAGACCCTCAAACGCCTCTGTCGCCTTACCGCCTTAAAAACTATGCATAATACATCTAATGATCAACCACGTTATTTTCATGGGGAATTCCTTGAATGGATGCGTGAATTGGACATGTACTTTGACAACTACAACTTAACAGAGACACAAAAATGCCAATATGCATGTTCCCAGATGAGTGATTGTGTTTGAATGCAATAAAGATTCTGTGAAAGGAAACTTCAAGCTCAAGAATGTAAACTTAGAACGTGGGACGAGATGCAGTATGAATTGGCAGGCATATACCTATCTAAGCATGAACGAAACATGTACTTACTTTACCAGATGTCCAAAAGCCACCCACTTGACAATAGCATAAATAAATCATTGGCCTCTATTGCAAAAGAGCAACAAGAGAAGACACCTCTGACCAATGAACTGGCGTCAACAGTTGAGGTTAGTGTTAAAATTTTTCCAGCCATTCCTATTGTTGAGGAAAAACTAGTCATTGATGTTCCCATCAACGAGACTCATGTGAGAGAAATCGAAGGCAACAAGGTTGCCACAATAGACAATGAAGTTGAGACTAGGGAACTTGACACTACAACAACTGTGATGATTGTGAACAGCCAAGAAGAAGATCCTAAGGAGTTCAAGAATGAAGTTGTGTTTGAACCATCAATGGAACCGGTTGGGAACCACCAGATAGATGAACCAAAAGAGCTTTATGTTGCATTGAAGTTAGAAGAGATCAAAGGTGCATATGTAGATGACCCTATGGATACATCCAAAGATGTTGAAGTTGAGCATGTGGAGTTCGTCATCCTATTAAAGTATCTTGAAGATCGAGCTCCTCACATTCTAGACTACATCTTTATTATCAAAAAGCTACCTGAATTTTTCTATGGCTTGAAGAGGGACGTGCACCATGATATAATCACCCTCACACTTAACAAAATTCGAAGACGAATTTTTTCTAAGAGAGAGAGAGTTTATGTAGATAAGTCACTTGGGCTTATTTTATTACAAATAAGCCTTGGGTTGTGTTATGTATGTGTTGGGCCTTTGATCCCATGGGTTTTCTTTGAAATTGGTCACTTTAATGGGCCTAAAATATGGTTAAAAGGTAGAAAAACAGGATTTTATTCATTAGTTTAATTAGTTGCTATTTAATTCAATAAAGGCCCATTAGGCCATTAGTTGGTTGTAAAGTCCTATATGGACTATTAGTTAGTTAGTCCTACTCCATGTTGGAGTCATAAAGTCAAATCCTAGTCCTATTTTGAATTCCTAGCTGTAGTAGGAGTGTCTAGTCCTATTGGGAAACTAACTCCTAGTTGTAGTAGGAGTGTCTAGTCCTATTGGGAAACTAACTCCTAGTTGTAGTAGGAGTGTCTAGTCCTATTGGGAAGCTAGTTCTTAGTATTAGTATGATTATAAACTTTCCTCTATAAATAGAGAAGCATATGTACCATTATTGAACAGATTTGAATGAAAGAAAGTTTGCATTTATGAAAGAAAGTTTGCATTTATGAAAGAAAGTTTGCAACTAAATGCTTAGAACAACCGAGATAGCTGTGGGTGAAAAGCCCAGGCTGAGATAGCCACTTCCTTTATTCTCTTTCACCCTTCTCAACCCCCCATCTGTTTTATTCTTCTTTTTTATTTTATTTGCTATAACATTCAAGATGTATAATTCAACTTTTGATAAAAGTCTCCAGAAATTAGAACCGATCAGCAATCTTAGTGGGAATAGGAGAGAGATCGATCTCCTCTCTTTCTCTCTTTTGTACTCTGTTCAGCCAGGTCTTCAATCAGGGTATTCCAGGCCTCATAAGAGTCCCACGATCCTTACCTAGTCACTGTTGGAAGGATTCAGCTGCTATCCTTGAAGGTTCTTCTCATTTTTCTCTCCTCGGTCAGAAAATCAAGAAAGCTTGTAACTTCACAACCAGCCGTCAGAATTCTCTCAACTTTGGGGGTTTTGTACCCTCCCTAGGGACTATCTACGCCCAAAAGTGCAACTCAATCGGACTCTTACAGCCCTGGCCGCACGTCTCTCTCTCTAGCTCTATAACAGGTCTTTCTCTCTCCTATCGGGTTAGGTTTTGGGCTGGTTTTGCTCCTATATGGGTATTATATCCTTAGGGATTTATTTGATGGTATTATTTCTTCATTTCTTACTCCTAATTGTATTGTTTGGGGTTATAAACTGCGGAGTTAGTTACTTGTAATCTACTCCTGCATTAGTCACCCTCCATAATATATTTATAATAAATAGATCCAAGTACAAACATAGGTGGAAAAGGAAATACATTCCTAGTCTAATTCTAGTTTAGGAAACTAGAGATCTAATCTAACTTAGAAGGTAAACAATCTAATCTAACTTGGAAAGTAACTAAGATAACCATATCACGATGGGGACACTCCCCCTATCATGGATACATATTCCAATAAGACCACAGCCCCATATACCTTCTAATCCACCTCTATAATTCATTCGGTCCTAAGCCCTTTAAATTCTTTGACATGTGGACCTCTAATCCTAACATCATCAATGTTGTTAAGGAAGCCTGGCTCAAACCTGTCCAAACTTTCTCAACCCCAAAAATTGCCTACTCAAGGAAGCTTAGAAATGTTAAAGAAGCTTTAAAGCTTTGGAACAATAATACTTTTGGGAACATCTCTCTTGTTACTAATTGTAGGAACTGGCTGTCCTCCATCCAGATCCAGCTTCAATCTGATCACCTGAACTCCTCCTTGGTTGAAGAGAAATCTGTATCTGCAAACCTTTCAGCTCTTTTGGCCCAAGATGAAAGCATTTTAAGGAAAAAGGCTAGAATCAATTGGTTGGAATTAGGGGACTCCCAACTCTTCTTATTTCCATCGATCCTTGAAGGCCAGAAACAACTTCAACTCCGTTCTCATGCTAACAACTCCTGATGGTTCCCAACTATTCAAAGTGGATGAGATAAAAGATGTTGCTATCAACCATTTCAAGCTCCTATTCAATCTGGATGCTTCACTGGCCTTGCCCATCCCTGAAGGACTTATCAATAAATTTGTTCCAGATAATGTTGCACTGATGCTCTGGTGATGTAGGAGGGCGCCTAGACAACTAGGTTTCCTACAGGGACTACTCAACTAGAACAAGAATAACTCAACAGGGCTGGGATTGGGTTAGGTTCAATAGAGCTCAGCAATAATACAGATTAGGCATGTAAAGTAATGGACAAATTAACAGAGCAACAATGATCCATAATAGTCTAAGTATGAAAAGCGCATAAGCTACTTAAGCGTCAAATGGGGATATGGGGAAGGGAACATGGCATCAGGTATATGTTAGGTTTAACACAAATCAACCAAGACACAAAGCAAGATAAGCAAACCATACAGTTCTCTAAAATCAGCCAGCTAGTAAAGTAAATCAGAAGGAATTTTTTTAAGGATAACAGAAAATAAAAGGCTTAAAAAAACAGTGAACAGTTTCAGATTTCAGTGGAGGGGTTGGGAAGATAACAATGGAGTCAATGGAGGTGGAATTGGGGAGGGGATTTACTTACCTTATTGCTGTCCAGATCTAAGGAGAAGAGAAGAAACCAAGGTCTTCCAAAAACAGAGATGCAGTCTGCGCTAAGAAGAGCAAAGTGTAGCCATGACAGTCCTTGTTGTTGAGAATGATGCTTGAAGAAGTTGCAGCAATTTCAGCAGCATGTTCATAGGACCAGCAGGGTTGTATTAGAGGGACAACCGAGATTAGTGAGAGAAAGAGTGTCAAGAGAGAGAGAGAAGGCAAGAAAGAGATAGAGAAAGTCGAGAAAGAGAGAGGGCGAGAGTGAGAAACGAGAGAGAGGGACGATGATTTTTCTTCATGCAATAATTTTTCATTAATTGAAGCCGTGGCCAATGGCCTTACATAAATAAGAGGAAAATTATTAAAAGAAAATATTATTCTAGGAACAATATTTCAGAAATAAAGAAACTTTCTAAAAAAAGAACAATAGGATAATTATCTAGTTTCCTAATTATTCAACACTACTAAATAATAAGATAAACTAAAGTAAAGCTACTAAAGTGAAAAAGATCTGGTGGGGGCCACAAGTATTGACCAATTGGGAGGAGAGAGAGTCATACCCAACTCTGGGAAGGTTGGTTCGATTCTCTCTCCTTCCTTCTTTCTTCCTTCTTCCTTCTTCCTTCTTTTAGTTTCCTTCTATGAGACTTTCTTTCAGCCATATAGTCTCAGCCATATAGAATGCACACATGGCTGGGTCTTGCGCCTACACCGCTGGTACACGTGGATGTCCCCATCAACTCTCCCCCCGGCTTGGAAGAATTCACCTCCGGTGAATTATGGCTCATGTAGTACTCAAGCAGATTCGGATTTAGCTGTTGGATTTCTTGCACTGTGATCCAAGTGGTGTCAATTTTCGGACATCCACGCCATTTGACCAAGAACTCTCTAGAACCTCCTGTATGTGTGGACACAATCCTCTCATCAAGGATTTCCTCAATTTCTTCAGTTCTCCTCGTGACCTTAGGTACAGGTGGTAAGGAGGTTGGGGGAAGTGGTTGGGTTGGCTCAACAGTCTCATCAAGGGTGGAAGGGAAGTCCTCAAGGTCATCAGGGTAAAAGATGGTAATGGTAAAGGCACCATGGTATGGGACAAGATATTCCACATTAAAAATGTTACTGATTTCCATACTGGTTGGTAGATCAAGGACATAAGCAATGGCACCTATCCTCTTAAGTACCTTGAAAGGACCTGTGCTATGAGCATGTAGTTTGCTCGCTTTTCCCCTAACAAAACGTTGCGGCTTGATTCTAACCATCACCATATCTCCCTCTTGAAACTCTTGTAGCCTTCTGTGCACATCTGCCTTTGACTTGTATTGATCGTTGCTCAGTGCTATATGTCTTCTTATATCTGCATACAAATCATATATATGCTGAGCAAAAGATTCGGCTGATGGGGACGTCCTAGAACTGGACACAATTGGGACAAGGTCTATGGGTGCCCGGGGTTGGTATCCTAAACAAATCTCAAAGGGTGACAGACCAGTGGTACGGTTCTTAGAACTATTATATGCAAACTCGACCTGGCTAAGGACTCAATCCCAACTGGTAAGGTGCTCTCCTATGAGGCAACGCAACAAATTTCCCATAATCTTATTGACAACCTCAGTCTGACCATCGGTCTGAGGGTGGAAGGCGGAAGAGAAACGGAGCTTGGTACCCATCATCCGCCATAGGGTCCTCCAAAAATTACTGGTAAACTTAACATCCCTATCGAACACTATGGTGAGGAGCAACCCATGGTACTTGACAACCTCGTTAAAGAAAAGTTTGGCTATTATGGACGCATCAGAGATCTTAGAGCATGGGATGAAATGGGCTATTTTCAAGAAGCGATCTACAACCACATAAACAGAATCATGGCCTCTCGAAGCTTTTGGCAGGCCAAGCATGAAGTCCATGGTAAGGTCCTGCCAAGCGGCATGGGGAACGGGTAGGAGAGTACAATCCCGTGTTCTGCTTTTGTTGTTTGGCAATTTGGCATGTCCTACACTGACTCACAACTTTAGAAACATCCCTCTTCAGTCCTGGCCAAAAGAATCGGTCCTCAATGAGGGTGATGGTCTTATCTCGACTGAAATGGCCGGTGACTCCCCCAGTATGCAATTTCCAAATCAAGAAATCTCGGAGTGAGGTCCTGGGAATGCACAACTTGCTTCCTTTAAAAAGGGAGCCCTCCCGGAGTAGGTAGTCTGAGCAGCTGACAAGGTGACCTCCACTCAAAGAAGTGAACAACTCGCTAAAATCAGGACAGGTGAGGTACTGGTCCTTGATTCGTTCGAATCCTACGACCTCTACGCTCATAGTCTGGAACACCACACTAGCTCGACTCCTAACACTTGTGCGACTGAAGAACATGTTTACTTGGCTTAGTGCATTTGCAGCGGTATTCTCGACACCAGGTCTATGTTTGAGTGCAAAAGTGTACTCTTGGAGAAACTCGACCCACTTAATATGTCTCTGGTTTAGTTTCTTTTGGGCCCTCATGTATCTCAGAGTCTGGTGGTCAGAGAATAGCACGAATTCTTGCGATAAAAGGTAATTTCGCCAATAGCGCAGTGATTGGACAACTGCATAGAATTCTTTATCATAGATGGTAACTCATCGGGTAGTTCCATAGGGAATAACCTCTCAAATTTCCTCAACAAGAGTTGTACTTCTCTAGGAGCCTCAGTGAATAAGCATGACCTATCGGTATCACTCTGTATGGCAACTAGAATATAAATCACCCCTAACTCTTGACACTCCTTCAAATTGTTGTTGATTTAAAATGTTGAGTGTTTTTGTGGGGGGTGTGGATGTACTTCCCTTGTGTTTTAGAACCCTTACTTCCTTAGGGGCACTGGGGATCAGCCTAATTTTCTTCCCTTTGAACTCAAAGACATAGGTGTTAGACTTCCCATAATTGGTGACATCCCGGTCATATAACCAGGGTCTACCTAGGATGATGTGGGTAACATCCATCTCTAGGACATCACACCACACTCGATCCTCATATCCTGCAAAGTGTAGGAGAACTAGACACCTCAGATTAACGGGAATGGTGTACTGATCTACCCAGGCAACCTTGTAAGGCTTCAGGTGGGGCTCGGGTTTGAGGCCCATTCGAGCAATAGCGTTATTGGCGATCACATTCATGCAACTCTTGCTGTTTATGGCGACATGGCAATTCTTGCCCTGATGACATGTGTAAGTGATGAAAATATTAGTTCGCCGCCAATCATCGCTACTCCTAGGTTGTGAGACCATGCATCGCACAATACCAAGCTTGAGGTCACCGGCCTCCTCGGCGTCCTTATCAAATATGGTCTCATCTGGCCTATGATCCTCATACGCATTGTTCTGAAAACCCTCTTGGTCACCTTCTTCAGGAGTCTGCTCCCCCACATAGAGGTTTCTGTTCGGGCATTCTCTAGAGAAGTGACCGTACCCTCGACACTTGAAGCATTGTTGTTGCCCACTACTCTTGGGTGCTTCTCCCAAGATTCCTTTACCCCTATTGTCAAATTGATGTGGTGCAGCAAGGAGTTTTTGGAATCCAATTGAGCCTTAGGGTGGTTTCCTAAAGTGGGACTCCCCAGTTTGAAAGCTCTTCCTCTAAGAATAAGTTCTCATGGAGGAATGTCTCGCACCAGGTGGGGTGTCATACGTGACTGGATTTCGGAGTTAAGCCCAGTAAGGAATCTAGAAAGTGTCTGCTCAATATCCTCCCGAATGTGGCTTCTAATTTTCAACTCATTGAACTTGCTCATGTATTCAGTCACAGTCAGTTTTCCTTGCCTTAGGGTATTCATGTCATTCAACAACTGCAGCCTATAAGTGATAGGAAAGAATTCCCTCTTGAGCCTCTCCTGCACTTCTACCCATGTTGTGATTGGCTCAAGTCCTAGGTTGGCGTCCTGGTACTCTAAGTCTGTCCAGAAGTCCTGGGCAGCTCCAATAAGCTTAAACTTAGCAAATTTGAAGCGGACTTCCTCGAGCATATCGTAAAACTCAAAGTACCTATCCATCTGCTTAATCCAATCTAAAAGGATCCTAGCATGAATCCAACCATCATAGGTAGGGGCATCTACCTTAATTATCCACCTGACATCAAAGCCCCTATCATAATGCTCATAACCCTCATCATCTCCATATTAGGTATAGTGCCTTGGAGCAGATTGTCCTCGACCCCTACCCCAACCTCTACCACGCCCTGTGCCTGGAAAATTATCCCCTATCCGGTTATAACCATCAGTGTGGTTGTCATCGTTCTCTATCTCAGGGCTAGAGGCTCTTGTTCTAGGTCCAGTGCCTAAGGTATTGTGGCCCTGCCGTCCATCTAAGTTTAGGGCATTTGTCTCAAAGGCGGAAAGCCTAATGGTGACGGTTTGGAGATGAGTAGCCTGTGCTTCCCTATCAGCCAACAATGTTTCCCGTTCAACCCTATTGGCAGTTAATTCGGCTTGGAGGTTTCTCAGGAACTCTTCGTTCCGTTGGAGGGCTCTTGCCCATTGCTCTGGCTGAATGGCAGTACTATGAGGGTCAGACATGTCCTAGTATGCTCTACCACTACACGTGGACATAAAGAAAGTGGACAGTTAAGGTGTGGTGGCCAACAATGACTCAAGGCCTACTCAGAACCTCCAATTGAGATAGGTAGTTGGCCCTCTCAATCCTAAGGTAAAAAATCTCCCTCTTAAGAATGTGTTTTTGGTGGGAATAGCATCCAATGGTATTTGGTCCTGCCAAACTAAGGGGAAAGAGGGTATTTTCTAACCTAAGGTAACACTCCTTTAGCTCAGACTCAACTACGGACAGGTTGTGATGGAGATTAGACCTCAATAGACAAGACATGTAGATAGTGACAGCGATACCCATTCATAATAAGACCAACCAAAAACCATACTCTGATACCAAGATGATGTAGGAGGGTGCCTAGACAACTAGGTTTCCTACAAGGACTACTCAACTAGAACAAGAATAACTCAACAGGGCTGGGATTGGGTTAGGTTCAATAGAGCTCAGCAATAATACAGATTTAGCATGCAAAGTAATGGACTAATTAACAGAGCAGCAATGATCAATAATAGTCTAAGCATGAAAAGCACATAAGCTACTTAAGCGTCAAATGGGGATATGGGAAAGAGAACATGACAACATGTATATGTTAGGTTTAGCACAGATCAACCAAGACACAAAGCAAGATAAGCAAACCATACAGTTCTCTAAAATCAGCCAGCTAGTAAAGTAAATCAGCAGGAATTTTTTTAAGGATAACAGAAAATAAAAGGCTTAAAAAAACAGCGAACAGTTTCAGATTACAGTGGAGGGGTTGGGAAGATAAAAATGGAGTCAATGGAGGTGGAATTGGGGAGCGGATTTACTTACCTTATTGCTGTCCAGATCTGAGGAGAAGAGAAGAAACCAAGGTCTTCCAAAAACAGAGATGCAGTCCACGCTAAGAAGAGCAAAGTGTAGCCGTGACAATCCTTGTTGTTGTGAATGATGCTTGAAGCAATTTCAGAAGCATGTTCATAGGACTAGCACGGTTGTATTAGAGGGGCAACCGAGATTAAAGAGAGAGAGAAAGAGTGTTGCGAGAGAGAGAGAGAGAGAGAGAGAGAGAGAGAGCGAGAAAAAGATAGTGAAAGTCGAGAAAGAGAGAGGGTGACAGTGAGAAACGAGAGAGAGGGAAGATGATTTTTCTTCATTCAATAATTTTTCATTAATTAAAACTGTGGCCAATGGCCATACATAAATAAGAGGAAAATTACTAAAAGAAAAGATTATTCTAGGAACAATATTTCAGAAATAAAGAAACTTTCTAAAAAAAGAACAATAGGATAATTATCTAGTTTCCTAATTATTCAAAACAACTAAATAATAAGATAAACTAAAGTGAAAAAGATCTGGTGGGGGCCACAATGATGCAGCAGCACTCCGATGGATCGACCCAAGCCTACTTCAGAACTCGGATCAAGACCCAGATCCAATTTGGGTTCCAAGTTACTAATTTGGATTCTAAGTTTAATAGAATATTTAGGATTTTATTTTTATTTGAGAATATTTGTTCCCTATTTGAGTCCTTAGTTGTTTCTTTATTTTGTTAGCTTAGGTGTAGGAGATTTTATTTCTATCTTAGTTTTTTTATTTTTAATTAGAAGGTTTTTTAATTTTATTTTATTATATATTGGACATGTAATTCATGAGAAGATTAGTTGATTATTGAAGAAAAGATGAATTGATTTGTGAAACCCCTCCCCCTTTGCCTTTGCAGAGGGTAGAAGGCAGACAGAGAGATCGCAGGGAATAGAAGAAGAAGAAGAAGAATAAGAAGAGTACTTTGTTGTAGTTCCTCGGCTATTTAAAGCCCCTAATGGTATGAAGTTGGGCAGAGCCCGTTTGGTGACTTACACCGTGAGAAAGAATGGTATCAGAGCCATCCCCCTCCCCCTTTTCCGGCTAAGGTCCGTCGTCCGGCGGCCAACCTCTCCCGGTTTGAACCTCTGCTAGTTAAAGAGATGTTCTAGGCCACGCCCTATTGCAGGTTACTTCGTGGTTTCGGTTTTCTGGTGACAGAGAAAGAACCCTTTGAGCGATGGGTCTTCAGGCCAAGGAGTGGCCGTCTTTTACCCTGTAATGGCTCGGGTTGATCTGTCTCTGAGAACTTGAACCCCGGGGGTCCTGATCGGCCTCGACTAGGCATCTTTTTATCTATCTGAGTTTCGCCGGTGTGTTGTGCTGCTCGGATTCTGGACTTACAACCAGCCACTACCAGCCTCTCCTCCGGTATGTCTTTTTCTCCACGTTCTTCTTTGTCTCGAAGTTCTGCTTCTTCCTCCACTTCTTCTTCTTCTCGATCGTCTTCTTTTTCTTCCATCGATTCCCTCTATGAATTTGATTATCTCCCTGATGATCAGATCATCCCCGAAACTCCGTCTCCCTTACTAAACCCGTATACAGTTTTCCCCAAGACAAAATCAGCCTCTTCTCGCTGGAAAGCTCTTATTTCCCCTCGACGGAAAACCCCTCCTCTGAAAGAATTGGTTCAAGCATCCCGATGTAATCATTATCACATCCCTGCCACTGATAAGGAACAACTGTTTACCCTAGAAATCCCTACAACCCTTATTCCTCAGTGGAAAAATCAAGGCTATACCCATCTTCACTTTGGTGCGATTAAGTTCGCCCTATCCTTCCATGGACGGAAAGGTTTACCTATAGCCTCTCGAATTGCCCTTCTCGACAGTCGTTTTCTACGGTATGAACATGCCGTTGTAGCAACTGTTCAGACCACTCTGAATGCAGGAACTATCTTTCTTACCCTTTACCCTAATTTCAATATGGCTTTGGCAGATCCCCATCTTCCTACAGCCTTGAAGTTCCAGATTCAAATTTCTGGTACTCCTCAGGCTCCTACAGCTTTAGCAGGTACCCTCCACTACCAGATGGCCTATAGATTACAAAATCATGCTTATGATTTAACGACAGGCCAACATGAGGATGCGCTCTTCCTCTCTGTGGACTCAGACCATGTTCCAAGTCTTACCCATGTTCCACGACAATTGCCCAGAGACGCTCTCCTACGTCTCCTTCCTTGTTCTTGGGTTACGGCTTATGAACAACAAATGGCCACACAACAACCTGCTCCTGTCGAACCCCTCCAGTCTACTGATCCTCAGTTTATCACTCACCCTAGTGGTGAGGTTGAAATCAGATTTCCTCCTCCACAGCCATTACCTTCACCTTTTCCAACCCAGTTTACAGGAATGATACAAGAAACTATTCCTGTCAAGTCTTTTGATGCTCAAGGTAACCCAGTATACTATTTCTCTGATCCAGTCACCGGTCATAAATATTTTGACCTTTGTGATTGTGATGATTGTCTCCAAGACTCTGATGATGATGCCTATGTTCTTCCTCCCAAACGAAAGTCTTCCCAGACTATTCTAAGGGAACGATATGAGTCAGGAGATAACACAGTTGGTCCCTTAAGCACTGAGGCCCGTTATCCTTTTCTGGTTAAATACGGTACTCCTCCTCCGGAACCTACTTATGTTCCCCCTCCTACTCCGGTCTGTAAACCTCCTCCACCACCTAAGCCCCCATCTCCTATGGTCCCTCCTTGTTGTATGTATACTCCAGGATCTTCTTCTTCTGCTCCCTTGCAGAATTTTCCTGGTCCCACAGATTATGGTCCTGATTCTCATGGTGTACGTCATGTATGGAAGGTAAAATCTCCTATCCTACCCACTGGACAAACAAAAGAGATTTCTCCGGCTGAAGCAGCTCTAAATTGGCAAAATGAGAATGCCGTCGTCCAAAACCAGTACCTTGAACGCATCCTTGCCTCTACTCAGCACACTCATAGTACTGTTGGCCGGCATACTCAGTTGCTTCACTCTTTGAAGGCTGAAATGGATCAAGTTCATACTGAACTTGCTGGTATTGCTTCTTCGACTGCTGATACAGCTCAGGTCTTTGCCCTTATCGGACAAAAAGAAAAACATCTGCGGTTTCTTGAAGCTCAGCTGCATAGTCTACAAGAAGCTCCACCTCAAGCAGCAACATCCAGTCGACAACAACCTCTTCCATTGACAGTTCCCAATCTGTCTACTCAAGATCCATTTGCCATGTACACTATCCCGGCTCCTCCGGTAGTTACTTCTCAAAGATCTTTTCCCCTTGAAGAATTAAAAGCACTACAGCGTCAGCAAAGAAATCTGACACCCAGGCAGCAACCTAAATCCATACCCTCAAAACCAAAACAACCTTCTCCTCCACAGTTTCAACCGTATCCTATGGCTGTTACCTATCCCGCACCCACACCACCTATCCCTACCTATCCATCACCTTCACCCTCACCTTCTCCTCCTCGAACCAAGCCCAAATATCCTCCTATCGGTGCCATAACCCCTTCTGGTGATGATGTTCTCACAGATCTTCTCACCACCTTAGCTCTCCAAGCCCCAATACCTGTCCCTTCTTTCATGAACACAGGTCCAGAACCCCCACCTGTCCCATATCCTACACCTCCTGAAGTTGAAGAGATGGATGGTGATCAGGATGACCCTATGGTCCATAATCCTGAACCTATACCTCAACCTCCTCCAACCTATGCTCCATTCTCCAACCAAGATCCTAAACAGTTCTTTACCCTGGATGATGTCCCTGTCTCCAAATGGGCATCCAAGTTTGCTGATTTCCATGCCTGGATTAATGCTGAACTTCTTCAAGAAGGTGCTACATCAGTCAGTGTTCTGACTAAGTTCGTTGCACGTTTACAAGGAAAACTCAGAGAATGGTATTTAGCCCTTGGTGGATATAGACAATTACAACTTGTTCAACTTCCTGAAGGCCAGTTTATCACAGTCTTATATCAAGAGTTTCTTGGTCCTGTCTCCAATGATATTACAAAAGCTCGTGAAGAGTTTTTACAGCTAAGTGTTGTTCTCTAGCTCGTCCAGACCTTGATAAACACTTTGTGCGCATGACAGACCGATTCCATAAGATTGGTGGCCTCGATGATGAGAACCTAAAGCAGATCTTCCTGAACTCACTTCCAGATCCTCTTGGAGCTGACACACTGCAATTCTTACGCAATCAAAACATTGCTTTGGCATCCTGCAGCATCGGCTCCTTATATAGTTTTGCTCTCACAGCTCTTGACAAGCTGTGTAATGTCAAGAAAATCTGGAAAGACTTACAGTCTAAATCTGATAAAGTGTCTTCTGTTTGTGACACTTCTTGGATGAAGATTAAGTGCAAAGGTTCTGATCCCTCTTGTGACTGTCCTACAAAGAAGCCTTTCCACCACAAGCAGTTCTTTCATTCCTCCAGAAAGCACAAGAAGCGGTTTCCTTTTAAGCCTTCTCGGTTTAAACGGTTCAAACCTCAGTGGAAGTTCCTTCGGAAAAAACAATTTCGCGGGAAATCCAAGAATACTTCTTGCTTCATTTGTGGAAAAGATGGACATTTTGCGAAGAATTGTCCTAATCGAAGTAAGAAAGATAAGGTGCTTCATATGCTTGCCTCTCTCCATCATGATGATCTACAAGATGCTGATCTCGAATCTCTGTATTCTCTAGATGCAGAACCAACTGACCTATCTCTGTTTGCCATTGACTACCCTGATGCGGTTGATCCACAATATCTCACAGACTCAGACCCAGAGTCTTCCCTTTCTGAGTCCGAGGAATCAGATCCCCTCTACCAGGTTATCCCCTTTTTACCCCCAAACCAAACACCTCTTCCCTGTCAGTCTATTTCCTTACCCCATGCCGCAGTAACCCTTATTCCTGAACCTTATGCTAAACCTGTACGTCTGATAGCCTTTCTTGATACAGGTGCTGCAACAACCATTTTGTCTCCAAAAGTCCTTCCCAACCAGTTTTGGAAACCTCAAGTCCCTCCTTTACCCTTTTTGGCAGCTAATGGTGAAACCTTCTATATCACCTTAGTTACTAAAAGACCCATTAAAATCCAACTTCTTCCAACCCTTTCTTTTTCCCATGTTATGTTAGGATCCCACTGTCCTGGTAAAGACCTTATCATAGGTTTTGACGTTTTGAGTCATCTTCCCCTTAAATGGACATCCCAAGGTCTTGTGTATAAACAACAACTTCTCCCCTGGTCTCCTTTGTCTAACATCTTTCTTGCAGGAACAGGTCCTCCCATGTTTGATGCCTTTAAAGACAAACTTCTGCAGACCTCTTGTGCAGACTCTCACACTGAGTTCTTAACAAAGTGTGCTCATCCTCTCTGGCAAAATTCGAAGTTCTTCATCTCCTTACCTTTTAAGAAGAATGAAGATATCAATCCCACAAAAGCCAGTCATCCTGGAATGCCCCCTGAACATTTGACACTTGCAGTACAAGAACTAACTCAACTACAAGATCAAAGATTACTTGAATCCACTGTGTCTCCCTGGGCATGTCAGGCGTTTTATGTGAACAAAAGAACAGAACAGATCCGTGGAAAAATGCGAATGGTTATTAATTATCGGCCTTTGAACTTTTTCTTGGTTGATGACAAGTTCCCATTACCAACTCGTCCGGCTCTGTTACTTCAGTTATCCTCAGCAACTATTTTCTCCAAGTTCGACCTCAAAGCAGGATTTTGGCAACTTGGTATTATCCCTGAAGACAGACCAAAGACAGCCTTTTGTGTCCCTGGCTATCATTTACAGTGGACAGTCATGCCATTTGGATTGAAGACAGCTCCATCAATATTCCAGCGTGCCATGCTGCAGATCTTTGCTCCCATTCAAGCTAATGCCCTGATTTATATTGATGACATTCTTCTGTTTTCATCTACACAGGCTGACCATTTAAGTCTTCTTCAACAATTCCATCAGATTGTTCAAGACTATGGAATCATGCTCTCTCCAACGAAAATGCCGATTGGTGTCTCAACCATTGATTTTCTTGGAGTTACTATTACCAAAGGAACATATGAACTGCAGCCGCATATTGCTACTTCTTTACAGCAATTTCCTGATGGTCCTCTGACAAAACATCAGGTCCAGCAATTCCTTGGTATAGTAAATTACATGACTGAGTTTCTTCCTCAACAAATCAGACACACCTCTGTTCTTCATCAACTTTGAGAAAGAATGCTCCTCCCTGGTCATCTGAACACACAGCAGCTATTCATGCTTTAAAGCAGTTATCTACAAGACTCCCTTGTTTACAGATTCCTTCTGATGGGCGTCGGATTCTTCAAACTGATGCTAGTGATACACACTGGGGCGCCGTCCTCCTTGAAGAAAATCCTGATTCTACAAGAACCGTCTGTGGTTATAAAAGTGGCTCATTCAAACCTTCTGAAGCTCACTATCATTCAACGTTTAAGGAAATTCTTGCAGTTCGCCGTGGCATTGAAAAGTTTCAGTTTCATCTCATTGGACACAGGTTCCTCATTGAACTGGACATGTCAAGTTTCCCTCGAATGCTTGAGTTTCGACAAAAGCAGCTTCCTAATGATCAACTACTCCGATGGGCTCAATGGTTCTCAAAATGGTCCTTTGATATCAAACACATCAAAGGAAAAGAAAATGTTTTGGCAGATTTTCTATCCAGACCAACCTCTACCTTTTCTGTCATCCCAATCCTATTCCCTTTAACTCCAGGAGCTTCATCTTCCTCCTCTTCAGCTTCACCACAACCTCCACCCAGTCATAGCCTCTGTTGTGCTATTCCTCCTTACCTTCCTCCTGAAATCCATCATACCTTAACCTACAAAGCCATCCTTACCTACAGTAAGCTTACAGCTATCCAACTTCTCAGAATAGCCCTTCGACAAGAAGGTCTTTTCCTTGCTGGTTCTTCTTGCCACCCAGACTTCCCCTACCTCACAGCCTTTACCTTCAATTCCTACTATGACCTACAGGAATTACCCCTCATATATAAAGGCATTTTCTGGCATTTATGTACAGCCTACTCCATAGCTATCAGCTTTCCCCTTCAAGCTATCCAGATGATGTGTTTTCAATGGTGTAGTCCAATCCAACCCCATCGTCCTAACCTCCCAATTTTCCAGTTTCTCCAACTCTTTGCACCCATGGAAACTTGGTTAGACCTTTTCACATCTCTACTCCCACAATCCGAGTCCCCTGACACACCTATGCACCATACCATTATCCTTTTCCATAGACCCCAAGCGGTCCTCCAAATCACTGACCCTCCATATGCCTTACACCCCTGCCATTACATTGAGTATACAACAGACTTTCATGTGTATGGAACACAGCCCTTTACTCTCTTTATCAATCGCCGACAGCATCGATCAGAATGGCGACAGTTTCTTCATACCATGTGCCAGTTAATGATACTCAACCCCATCAAGTTCCAGCCCCCCTTCTTCAGACTGTTGATTCCGCATGGGAACTACATCAAAACGGTCGTCTTCCTTGCCCTCGTCTTATCCCTCTCATGGATGCCTATGACGATTGGCTCATCGATAAAGCTGCATTCTATCCATACAGTAGTTCGTCAGATCCAGACACTGATTGAATATTAGTGAGTCTGTACTTAGTATGTATTGAGTATGTATTGTGAGTCTGTACTGAGTATGTATTGAGTATGTATTGTGAGTATGTATTGAGTATGTATTGTGAGTCTGTACTGAGTATGTATTGAGTATGTATTGTAGAGTCTGTACTGAGTATTTGTATGTATGCCGACACTCCCGACATACGGTCCCACAAGCATGTGAAGTCCATGTGAAGGACACATGACTGGGGTCCCACATGTCCCACATGTCCCAGTACTTTGTTGTAGTTCCTCGGCTATTTAAAGCCCCTAATGGTATGAAGTTGGGCAGAGCCCGTTTGGTGACTTACACCGTGAGAAAGAATGGTATCAGCAAGAATCCCCTTCCCCCCTCTGCTATGCGATAATTCCCCCTGCCCCTTCTTCTCTTTCTTCCTCTTTTCCTTTCCTTCTTCACGGTTCTGTTTTCCCTTCCCTGTAACTGGTGATAACAGCAGTCTTGAAGAATTGCTTCAGATTCTCATGTGGGCATCGATCTGACCCGGGATTTCTAGGGTTGGTTTGCCACTCTAAGGCGACCCAAATCCAGAAGTATCAAACTCTAAACCCTCTTCTCAAGCATGTTTTCTTCCTGAAACCAGTTCTGGGTTTGGCTCTACCGTCAGTTAGAGTGCAGACATTCAATACCCTCTCTTCCCTTACTGTTTTGGGTGATCCTTGACTGCATCGAAGATGCCTTTGACCTGAGAAATTGGTCTTAAAATACGAGATCTAATAGAGCCCTAGAGACGTAGTACTTTTCATCGAAGCTGTGACTGGTTTCTTCCTCTAGTTTGCACTAGAGGTAGGAGACGATAACCTGAGAGGATTGCCACTTGATTTTAATCATCATCATCATATTTACTGTTTTGCCCCCGATCTTAGACCTAAATTGCTTAAATTCTTTAAGTGGGCCCACAACCACCATCGGCCCCTCATTACACAAGTATTGACCAATTGGGAGTAGAGAGAGTCGTACCCAGCGCTGAGAAGGTTGGTTCGATTCTCTCTCCTTCCTTCTTCTTTCTTCCTTCTTCCTTCTAGTTTCCTTCGATGAGACTTTCCTCCAACCAAATAGAATGCACACATCCCTGGGTCTTGCGCCTACGCCGCTGGTACATGTGGATGTCCCCATCATCTGGCCATTCCCTCTAATGAAGAGATTTTTGTTGCTATCCTCTCCCACAAAGTGAGCAAAGCTCTAGGGCCTGATGGGTTCAGTATGGGTTTCTTCACCTCAGTTTGGGGCATCATCAAAGAGGATCTTATTAAAGCTATCAAGAGCTTCTTTTTCACTCCCAGCCAGATCAAGGCTATTAGTCATACCTTCTTTTGCCTTATCCCCAAGGAGGAGGGTGCTGACACAATAAATGACTTCATACCAATCTCCCTCTGCAAACTCCTATACAAGTTTATTGCAATGATCCTTACCAATCGGATAAAGACTATTATTGACTCTCTTGTTAGTGATAACAAGTCCGCTTTCATCCCTGGAAGAACCATTAGAGATAACATTTTTCTCTGTCATGAGATTGTTAGAGTTTTTGACAGAAAGTCCCAGCCCCCGATAGCTCTTATGAAAATTGATATCCACAAGGCCTTTGACTCCTTGAGATGGGATAACATTGTTTCAGTTCTCAACAAGATAGGCTTCCCTCCAGTCTTTACCAACTGGATTTTTTATTGCATTGCCTTCCCCAAATTTTCAATTTTGGTCAATGGCAGCTTGGAGGGGCACTTCTCTTCTACCGCCGTTCTTCAGGGATGTCCTCTGTCCCCTTACATCTTTTGCCTTGTTATGGAGGTTCTTTCTCGCAACTTGCAATCTGCCTCGAATTAGAGCTCCATCACCCCCATCACTAAATGCAATGCCATTAAACTCACCCAATTTGCTTTTGCTAATGACCTGATGATCTTTTCTAAGGCTAATGATACATCCTTAGACAGGGAAATCTTTTCTGAGTATTATGCATTGCATGTACCTCTTTGCCTCGATGTCTGGTCTTCGCATTAACCATGGGAAATCTCTCATCTTCTTGATAGGGATCTCAAAAGCCTCCAAGAACTTTTTTCTTCAGAAAACAAGATTTTCTCTGGGCTCTCTCCGGGTTAAGTATTTGGGCCTCCTGCTTATCCCTACAAGGCTCACTAGTCATAACTATTCTCCTATGCTAGATCTCATCAGATCAGTCCTCCAAGCTTCGTACATCTACTAGTCTGGAATCTATGGTTTGCCCAAAGCGATTATAGCCAAGAGGGAATCTTTATTTTCTTCCTTCCTTTGGAAAGGGTGTGAGTCCTCTAGATTCCTTCGCCCTCTTAGTTGGGCTGCTACTTGCCTTCCCAAGAAAAAGGGGGTCTAGGCTTGAGACGCATCAAAGATGTCAACAATGCAGGCATTCTCAAGCTTATTTGGAAGGTGGTTAGCAAGAAGAAAAGCATTTATGTTGATTGGGTGTATTTGCATCTCCTCAGGTTGGAAAGTTTTTGGTCGATCCACTCTCCATCCAATGCCTCCTGGGTGTGGCGCAAGTTAATTTCCTTGAGACCTATTGCTTCTAGAGTCATTTCCTCTCATATTCGGGATAATGCCTCCACCTATCTTTGGCTGGATCCTTGGCATCCTAAAGTGCTCCTCTCACAAGTTCTTAGTGCTGGAAATATCTACAATTCAGGGCTTTCCAGCGCACGCTATGGTTATTGATATCATCTCCTCTTGTTCATGGGCCCCCTGCCCCTATCTCTGCTTAGATAACTGAAATTTGGAACTCTGCCAATCATTCCGCTTCCGGGTCTCAAACTCTTAGGAGGACTAATGCTATTATTTGGAACCATGCTCCAAGTGGCCTTTTTAGCGCAAAGTTTGCTTGGGACTTTATCAGACCTCATGGGCCTCCCTCCCCCTGGTACAAGCTCATCTGATTCAAGCATTACATCCCTCGGCAAAGCTTCACTGCCTAGAAGTCTTCATGAATCGTCTCCCCACCAAGCCTTCCTCATCTAAAGAAGAATTCAGTGTTGTCTATGTGGTTCTGAGCCTGAAGATACTGATCATCTCTTCTTTGCTTGCACTGTCTCCTCCTCCATCTGGAAGTTGGTTCTTTCCAAATGCTGGCCAGTTAATAGAAGAATTCTCCCTCTCCAAAGGGAGTGGATCTAGATGGATATGACATTTCAAGGGAAGACAATTTTTTTTGTGACTATGTGGGAAAACTTGCCTTTTGTGCTACTTTAAATCAAATATAGATGAAAAGAAATCATAGGAAATGGACCTCTAACTCTCGGCCTTAAGGAAAGATTTGGAATTCCATCTTCTTTAATGTCAAAGTTAAGATCTCAAAAGTTTCTTCCAATTGTCCCCCCTCCCCTAGAGATTGTCACATTGTTACTTCCTGGGATCTTCCAAGCTCTGTAATCATGAACCTTTGACTCCCCCCTGGGGCTGTATATAATGCCCCAGCCCTATTAACCTTGCACAATAGTGTCCTCTTGGGCCATGGGCCTCAAGGCTTTAAAACGCGTTGTGCCATGTTAAGGAGGCTAGAGGTTATTAACTAGCCCAGTAATCTCTCCCTAGGCGATGTGGGACTAAAGTTTGCAGATCCTCACCGATCTCCCAAGCCCCTTGGTATTTGCCGTATTCTTGGTGGGGACACCTCACCGATCCCCAGACAGGTCTGGTACTTGCAGTATTCTTGGGTCGTCACACTGTATATTTTTTTCGTCCCTTTGGTAATGAACTATTTATTCACCAAAA
>NC_056561.1:11973989-11986952 GCF_013358625.1 Macadamia integrifolia
AAAAAAAAAAAAAAAAAAAAAGCTTGGGAGAGTGGCAATCTGGTAAATAACCAGAATTTGCAAGGGGCTATTGGTAAAGGAAAAAAAGGAATGGAATAACTGTAAAACCAAAAACAAAGAAGGGGTAAACTTGGAAGCAAGGTAAAATAAGGGATAATACTGAATTAACTTAAAGGAGGGTAATATGGGAAACAAGAAATTAGGTGTTATCCAACGTATAAAATGGGAGTGGTATAAAAGAATTAAAAGAACTATTAATGGAAATAAAGGGCCAAGATGGGCATTAATGGAAATAGGGACTAAAAAAGGTTTTAAATAAACCTAATAAAAGACAGAATATCACCATCGATTTCAACCTTGTGCTCAAACAGAAAGTGAAAGGCAGCACTGGTTCAAGACCTAGAACTCCACTGATAGGCTATTGTTGGTCTTGCGATTTTAAGGGTAAGCCGATATTGAAGATACCTATCAACTGCACATTATCACCAGCCCAAGAATTAACCCAAGAGTGGTATTTGATGTCTGAAACTGAACCGACTCGACTTGGGAATCTGTATGCCAACAAGGTTTGAGCAGAGATTTTACAGGTACGGTCGCCTTGAAGGTTGAGAACCCTGCACTAGAGTTTCAGGCCAAGCAGATCAGCAATGAGGGAAATCGACCCTCTTGATTAAAGCTCCAACCAACACCCAAAAACATAGTATTTCTAGGTCCATGGAGGAATTGCAGCAATGGCAATCGATTTCCTCAAGTCGAGAGTCCAGCGAGACCACAAAAGCAACATCTGATGGCAGAAAAAACTAGCAATAGGTCTGAGGTCACAATAAACTTCCTCAATCGATAGAGGGGAGATATACCAGCAGTAAAATGATGGATGAAACAAACCCAAACAATAGAGGAATCGATTTCAACGATGAATAGTACTAGAACTTTTTCTTTCTGGCAACAATAATTGAACACAAGTTATCCTTTTATTTATTTTTTTTTCTTTTTCTTCATGGCTCTGATGCCATGTAGAAAAACAAAGACCTGTAACCAGAAACTTGAGAGAAGAGAGATGAGGAAGAAGAAGAGAGATGGCAAAGGAGAGGAGCAGTCGATATATTGCAACAGTCATTGATGTAGATAAGTCACTTGGGCTTATTTTATTACAAATAAGCTTGGGTTGTTTTATGTATGTGTTGGGCCTTGATTCCATGGGTTTTCTTTGAAATGGGTCAATTTAATGGGCCTAAAATATGGGTAGAAGGTAGGAAAACGGGATTTTATTCATTAGTTTAATTAGTTGCTATTTAATTTAATAAAGGCCCATTAGGCCATTAGTTGGTTGTAAAGTCCTATATGGACTATTAGTTAGTTAGTCCTACTCCATGTTAGAGTCATAAAGTCAAGTCCTAGTCCTATTTTGAATTCCTAGTTGTAGTAGGAGTGTCTAGTTCTATTGGGAAACTAGCTCCTAGTTGTAGTAGGAGTGTCTAGTCCTATTAGGAAACTAGCTTCTAGTATTAGTATGATTGTGAACTTCCCTTCTATAAATAGAGAGGCATATGTACCATTATTGGACAGATTTGAATGAAGAAAGTTTGCAACTAAATGCTTAAAGCAGTTGAGATAGCTGTGGGTGAGAAGCCCAGGGTGAGATAGCCACTTCCTTTATTCTCTTTCACCCTTCTCAACCCCCCATCTATTTTATTCTTCTTTTTTATTTTATTTGCTATAACATTCAAGAGGTATAATTCAGATTCTGATAAAAGTCTCTAGAAATTAAAACCGATCAGCAATCCTAGTGGGAATAGGAGAGAGATCGATCTCCTCTCTTTCTCTCTTCTATACTCTGTTCAGCCAGGTCTTCAATCAGGGTATTCCAGGCCTCATAAGGGTCCCATGATCCTTCCCTAGTCACTGCTGGAAGCATTCAGCTGCTGTTCTTGAAGGTTCTTCTCAGTTTTCTCTTCTAGGTCAGAAAATCAAGAAAGCTTGTAACTTCACAACTAGCCGTCAGAATTCTCTCAACTTTGGGGGTTTTTGTACCCTCCCTAGGGACTATCTACGCCCAAGAGTGCAACTCAATCGGACTCCTACAGCCCTGGCCGCACCTCTCTCTCTCCAGCTCTATAACAGGTCTTTCTCTCTCCTATCGGGTTAGGTTTTGGACTGGTTTTGCTCCTATATGGGTATTGTATCCTTGGAGATTTATTTGATGGTATTATTTCTTTGTTTCTTACTCCTATTTGTATTGTTTGGGGTTATAAACTACAGAGTTAGTTGCTTGTAATCTACTCCTACATTAAGTGGCATCAGAGCTCTGGTTGAAAAAAGCTCCAAACAATCTATCAGAGCCTAACTGAAGATGGTTCCATCAGTTCGTTACTTCGCTGGACAAAGGGATACATCTTACATCCTTGATTGGTTAGATTATCTGGAGGAATATTTTGACTACTATAACTTGACAGAGACACAAAAGCTTCAAGTTGTTTACTTCTGATTGATTGGTCATGCTAGAGATTGGTGGAGAGTCCATGAAAAGCGACTCCGAGTTCGAGGACATGAGCCTAGGATTTGGGAAGAGATGAAGTACCAGTTAGTGACACAATACCTCCCTGTATATTTTCAAAGAAGGCTCTTCCCTCCACAGGATTCCCATCATAATACATCTACTGCTGCCCAATCTAATGATCAACCACGTTATTTTCATGGGGAATTCCTTGAATGGATGCGTGAATTGGACATGTACTTTGACAACTACAACTTAACAGAGACACAAAAATGCCAATATGCATGTTCCCAGATGAGTGATTGTGTTCGAATGCAATAAAGAGTATGTGAAAGGCAACTTCAAGCTCAAGAATGTAAACTTAGAACGTGGGACGAGATGCAGTATGAATTGGCAGGCATGTACCTATCTAAGCATGAACGAAACATGTATTTACTTTCACCAGATGTCCAAAAGCCACCCACACTTGACAATAGCATAAATGAATCATTGGCCTCTATTGCAAAAAAGCAACAAGAGAAGACACCTCTGACCAATGAACTAGCGTCAACAGTTGAGGTTAGTGTTAAAATTTTTTCAGCCATTCCTATTGTTGAGGAAAAACTAGTCATTGATGTTCCCATCAACGAGACTCATGTGAGAGAAATCGAAGGCAACAAGGTTGCCACAATAGACAATGAAGTTGAGTCTAGGGAACTTGACACTACAACAACTGTGATGATTGTGAACAGCCAAGAAGAAGCTCCTAAGGAATTCAAGAATGAAGTTGTGTTTGAACCATCAATGGAACCGGTTGGGAACCACCAGATAGATGAACCAAAAGAGCTTTATGTTGCATTGAAGTTAGAAGAGATCAAAGGTGCATATATAGATGACCCTATGGATACATCCAAAGACGTTGAAGTTGAGCATGTGGAGTTCGTCATCCTATTAAAGTATCTTGAAGATTGAGCTCCTCACATTCTAGACTACATCTTTATTATCAAAGAGCTACCTGAATTTTTCTATGGCTTAAAGAGGGACGTGNGACATAGAGAATGGGAAGGGAAGAAGAAAGATGGGGAAGGAATAGGATCCTTCGGCTTTGATACCAATTGATGGAGGGCCGGTAGGGGTAGGGAAGAATTTCCTGAGATGTGTCTCAGAGTTGCAGGGGAGGGGGAAAATCGCACTAAGACGGGGGAAGAAGAATCACACACATAGCCCTCAGGCTCTCAACACTCAAAACTCAATTCATCATTCTATCTCTAATTAAACGATTACATGCATTTAAATAGTAAAAGAAACCCAACATTAAAAGGAAACGTACTCTAATTTGGAAACTCAAATTACTTGGAAACTAAATCCTAGTAGCTATCACCTACCTAAGTTATTGAAATAAAATATTGCAGGAGAATAAAAATAAAATCCTAAAAGATCCTACTGGTCAAAGACTCAATATGAGTCCGGTTCATCGTTCACTGGATACCCAAATGGGTATGGGCTGCTCCATGGGTGCATATCTACATCACTTACACTTAACAAAATTCTAAGACGAATTTTTTCTAAGAGAGAGAGTTTATGTAGATAAGTCACTTGGGCTTATTTTATTACAAATAAGCCTTGGGTTGTGTTATGTATGTGTTGGGCCTTTGATCCCATGGGTTTTCTTTGAAATGAATCACTTTAATGGGCCTAAAATATGGTTAGAAGGTAGAAAAACGGGATTTTATTCATTAGTTTAATTAGTTGCTATTTAATTCAATAAAGGCCCATTAGGCCATTAGTTGGTTATAAAGTCCTATATGGACTATTAGTTAGTTAGTCCTACTCTATGTTGGAGTCATAAAATCAAGTCCTAGTCCTATTTTGAATTCCTAGCTGTAGTAGGAGTGTCTAGTCATATTGGGAAACTAACTCCTAGTTGTAGTAGGAGTGTCTAGTCCTATTGGGAAACTAGTTCTTAGTATTAGTATGAATATAAACTTTCCTCTATAAATAGGGAGGCATATTGATGCAGTTTAGTTTCCTAAATAGGCTTGTTTTATTAGGAATAAGCTTAGGGTTGGGTTCCATACATGTTGGGCCTTTGATCCCTTGTGTTTTGAGTGTAATAGGCCACTTTTATGGGTCTAAAAGGGAGGATCTAAGATTGAATACGGGATTACTAGTTAGTTTCCATTTTCATTAGTTTCTTTTTTAGTTGGGCTTGATTTGAGTTATATTTGTTTCCTTAGGAGTCAAGTTATTAATTGAGTCAAGTCATTAGTAGTTAGTTTCCTTTTTCAACTAGTTTCCAATTTCAGTTTTTAGTAACTATTGTATTAGGAGAATATTTAGTTTCCTTTTTGAGGAACCTTCTATTTTGTAATTCCCTCCCCCATTAACATTATAAATAAAGAATAGGAGGCTCCTAAAAGCCTAGAATGATTTTGATAAAAAAATAATGGTTGTTGCTATTGTCTTCTTCATGAAGAGTTGTCTTGTGTTTGATCAAGGCTGAAGGAATTGGTGTTTGATCCAATTGACTCTTTGCGGTGTGAAGCCCAAGAGGTTCCTCTTCAAGTGTTCCTTTTCTTTTTCGAAGTCTTATTTTCAAAGGTTTGTTACTGTTCAAACAAATCAGGTAACAGATCTGATCTTCTAAATTTCTGGTTTCGAATTTCTCAGATTTCTCCTACCTGATCTTTCATTGATCAGACCAACCAGCCACCTGATGACTCCCCTATTCTAGTAGAGTGTTAGGCCTATTGAGAGGGTGGTTCGATCCTAATTTGGGGTCAATCAGACCTGGAATTTTATTTTTATAAAAATTCTCTCTATTCTGGCCGATTTTGGTTTCTGCCCAGAATTTTGAATCGTTTTGTTCTGGATGTTGCTGATTGGTTGCTGGTCGTATGTTTCATTGTTTAGTCTTATTAATTGGTGATTTAAGTCCTTAATTCCTTGGCTGATTATTCAGTTACAGAAGTTCTAAAATTGTTGAGATCGATGAATTTTCTGATATTTTATTGGGCTGGTTCTGGTTGTTCTTCTGATTAAAAGTTCCTGCAGTTTTGGGACTGGTTTGGTTGTCAAATCCATCCCTACATTAATGAGTTTTAAGTGAGTTTATGATAATGGTTTTATTCCTTCTAACATAGCAGTGGCGTTCAAATACTTTTATGTTAGATATAATAAAGTTGGGTAATTAATGTTACATGTGCTGACAAAAGAAGTAAAGAATGTGTATGGCATCTTCTTCATATAAATTTTTAGTTGGTTGACAAGTCCATCTTATAAGTTGATTCAAGTTGTAGCTTTCCTGATTCATGACCTAGTCAATTGGTGACTATTATAAAACATCTAGTTGGTTTGCTAGGGGGTACTTGCTCGCACTTTGGCAACCATAGGTTAATTTGCTAATGGGCTGATTTAATAAGCTCACAGTTGAACCTGTCACAGCAAATATCAGGCCTTATAAAATTTCAATTGCTCTTTTATTGGCAGCATGACTCCTGCTTTAAGAAAGCTTGTAATTGGAAATCTTTTCGAGAAAAGTCATCTTTTATTTCTTTCTGCTGGGATATGCAAGTTAAATCATGGTGTTCATGTCTAGGCATTTAGGGCGCAGAATATACAAAGTGCCAAATCAAGACTTAACGTATGTGCGGAGGACATCAGAGAACAGTTGGAAAGATTGGGTAACACTTCGGAGCTGTGTTCACAATTAGGTGCAGTTCTTGGAATGCTTGGCGACTGCTGGTATTACTTTTCTGTTCTTTTGCTTTGATTCTTCATTATAATATTTTCTTCCTTTATTAGGTTTGCATAGTTTAATTGCCTAGGTGACTACTACCTTGGCATCTAGGCATATTGACAACTAGTGTCACCTTGGTTGCCTAGGTGGGCATTTTGTTTGCCTTGATCGTCTTGTTGGTGTCACCTTGTGTCAAGGGCCCCTCCAACGTTCACAGTCGGGGCATAGTTAGCAAATTCGGATTCGGGAATTATTCGGGCAGAGAATTATTCGGAATAATTCGATTGATTAATTTAAGGATTCGGTCAAAAAAGCTTATTGGTTTTTTTTTTGTTTTTGTTTTTTTGGTTTTTTTTTTTTTAATACTGTTTAAGTGGACCGAATAATTCGGTTTAATCCGGTTCGGTCCGAATTATTCGCGTTTTATATTCACTTTTGAAAAAAGCGCGAATTTTACCGGATTTTATTTTTAATTCGGATTCGGTCAGAATTTTTGATAAAATTTGGAAAAATTCGGTTCGGGGTAGGTGAAAAAATATAAGGCGACATGCAATGCAATAAGGCGAAAATTGCCTAAGACCCAAGCAAACTGCCTGGACACCAAGGCACCGCCTTGGCGAAGCTTTGACAGCTATGCTATAAACACAGTATGAGGAAGAAACCCAAATTCTGGAGGAGCAAGTTCCTTACTAAGTGTTTTCTTTAATGGTTTGTTAATGGTTCATTGATATTCATTGTATTTAAACATTGGAAGCTGAATGCATAATTTTCATTGCAGTCGAGCGTTGGGGGATGCTGCTTCTGCAGCTACCTATTTTGAAGAGAGTGTTGACTTCCTTTCAAAGTTGCCAATGGATGACTTAGAGGTTATTGCATGTTGACTTTCCACTTGGGTTATTTTTAAGTTTTATAACAGTTCTGAATCATTTGCTAAATTCGTTCAACCATGATGATGGAAGTGTTGGCTCTTTTTGACATGTTTGTCTTCAGGTGAAACATACTGTCTCTGTTTCCCTTAATAAAATTGGTGACCTTAAATACTATGATGGAGATCTGCAAGGTGCAAGATCTTATTATTATCGATCTTTGGATGTTCGTCGAACTGCTATCAAGGATCGTTCGGATGCCCCATCCCAGGTTAGCGACCTTTTTGGGATATCACTTCTCAACCAGTTAATCCTTTTCCCATTTAACTATAGTATTATTGGCGATACTGTCAAATGGTACACACATTCAGGATGACATGGGTTAGATGATGATCAGGTTGGTTGTTGATTTTTTCTTGTTCGCTACACTTTCATTTTCATTTTGCCCAAAGAATCCAATTCAAAATTTAGAGTTATTTCTCCAAAATCATTTGAAATCTGGAAAATTTTATGTAAATGCTGATAATCATGTTTTTTCCTGGAATTTTTAACACAGGAATTTTGTTCAGTGTAAATAAACATGTGAATGATTAGAATCATAACGATACCATCCAACATGATTTTATGGTTTGGATATCTAGTTTCCTGAGCACCATAGTTGATGGAGACATCAAGGTGTGCAGACGCAAGAAGAAGAAGAAACAACCATCTTTGTGGCTGGAAGAATAGAAAGAAGAAGAAGAAAGAGGAAGAAAAAGAGGCTCGATCCAGCCTTCCCAGCGCTGGATCGAGTCTCTCTCTCTCTTTCCAGATCTCAGCAAATCTTGTGGGCCCCATTAGTTGTTAGTTTAGTAGTTTATTTTTAGAATATTCTTTTCCTTGTTAGTATTTTAATTAATTAGGAAACTACTTTACTAGTTGTTAGTTTTTAGGAAGTCTTTATTTACTTTCCAATTGACCTTTTTTTATTTTTAGTATCTAAGTTTATCATTTATGTAGTGGCCTAGGCCACGATGGAATCAATGAAAATTATTGAAAGCAGCCTTTGAGCAAACCTCCCCACCCCTCTCACGATTCTCTCCCTCTCGTTAATCCCTCTCTTTTCCCCTCTCTCGGTTCCTCTCTGTCTTGCCTCCTTTCTTTTTCTCAGTTTCTACAGTTCTACTCCTCTCCCTCTTTCTCTTGGCTGTCTCAATATTGCAGCCTTTCTATTTTTTTTTCTGGTAGTATTGTCGAAGACAGGTGCTCCTCCCTCAAGCAGCCAAGGATCGATAAAAGTACCATTGTCTTCCTGCACTACTGTTAGGGATACTGCTGCCTCTTCTTCAAGCAATCGAAGACTGGCTGCTGCACTTTATTCTCTGTACTATTGTTAACAAAGGTTGTCCTCCCTTCAAGCAAACAAGAGCTGCAATAATTTTGGATGGTTTTCTTCTACATCACTCAATCTGGGCAACAATCCTCAATCTCGGTAGACCTCGATTTCTTCTTCTCTTCTCTGTTTGGACAGTGGACAGGTAAGTAATTAAACTAAACCCCCCACCCCCATTAATCCCCTGTTATATGTTTGCAGTCCATTATCATTGAAACCAGCCCTTGCCCCTTCGTTTATGCCTGTTTTAACTACTGTTTTAAGACATTTCTTCACTGTTATGTCTCCAAAACCCTTGCTGATTTTCTATTTTAGTTGGCTGCTAGAGGACATTGATTGTTTGCATATCTTATTTGGTGTCTAGATTGATTTGTGCTGAACCTAACATTCGCATGACGTTTGTTCCTTCCCCATGTCCCCACTTGAAGCTTTAGTAAGTTATTATGTGCTTTTTCGCTTAGATTGATATTGCTTTTGGCTACATGTTGATTTGTCTTTATTTATTGCATGTTGAATCTTGTTTTGTTGAGTATATCGAAATCCCAACCTAATCCCAAGACCCCCTTAAGTTTGTTTTACCTTAATTGAGTCACTCTTGTAGGGATCCTAGTCTTCTAGGAAATCCCCTACATCATCTTGGTATTAGAGCATGGTTTTGTCTAGGTTTAGGGTAATTAGGTACTGCTGCCCTTTATTTACATGTCTTACCTTTTGAGGTCTAGTCTCCGTCACCATCTGTCTGTAATCGAGTCTGAGCTACGAGAGGGATACCATAGGTTAGAGGACACCCTTTTCCTTCTAAAGTTGGCGGGACCAAATAGCATTGGACGCTATTCCCTCCAAAAGCACATACTTAAGAGGGAGATTTCTGACCTCAAGATTGAAAGGGCTAACTACCTGTCTCAATTAGAGATTCTGAGTAGACCTTGAGTCTTTGGTGGCAACCGTACCTTGGCTGCCCATCTCCTTATGTCCACTCGTAGTGGTAGAGCATACCAGGATATGTCTGACCCTCCTAGCACCTCCACCCAATCTGAGCAATTGGCTGAATTCATGAAAACCGTCCAAGCCATACAGGAAACACAAGCTGTCCATCTCCAAGACCTTACCGATAAGCTAGCTGCCCTCGAGACAAGTGCCCAAAACCTTGATGGACAGCAAAGCCGTAACACAACTGACACTGAACCTAGGGGCAGAGGCCCTAACCCTGAGGAAGTAAACGAGAATAACCAGACTGATGGTTATGACCAGATAGGGGATAACTTCCAAGGCCTAGGGCATGGTAGGGATCGGGGTAGGGGTCGAGGCCCACCGCCAAGACTCCAGGCCCAATATGGAGATTAGGGGTGTCAATTCGTGGCCCGAACCGACTAAACCGACCGGGATCGACCGTTTATAGACCTGCCTAGCCCGGACCGTTTATTAAATGTGTTGGGCTTGAGCCCGACCTATTTATAAGTGGTCGGTATTGGTTTTGCTACTTGGACCGTCGGGCGCCCGACCGAGATCGACCGTTTAACACCCGACCGAGACCGGCCTATTGTGCACCGGCCTAGTCCGACCCTTTGATGATTGCAGAATACCTATTTTACCCCCCAAATTAAAAAGTAAAAACTAAAAAGTAAAAACATGTTCACATTTTAAATAATGGTTATATTTGGTATCATTTATTGATTTATTGTCATTTTTTTGGACTTGCATGAGTGGGCCGGAATATAAGAGCACATTTTAAAGAGGGCCCGTTTAAAAACCGGTTAAAGCCCATTTAACATTAAACATGTCCGTAGCCTGGTTAAGGCCCAACTAAAGCCCGATTAAGGTGGCCCGATTATAGCTCGAGGCCGACCGACCAAATATAAAGCGTACCATGCCCTCAATAACTAAACCCGATTAGTTAAATGGGCGGACACGGTGTAACCTTTGAAAGTCTTCAAGCCCGATTAAGCCCTATCGAAACCGAACCGGCCCGACCGGTTGACACCCCTATTGGAGATGATGAGGGTTATGAGCATCATGATAGGGGCTTTGATGTCAGACGGATGATTAAGGTAGATGCCCCTACCTACGATGGTTAGATTGATGCTAGGATCCTTCTGGATTGGATCAAGCAGATGGATAGGTACTTCGATTTCTACGATATGCCAGAGGAAGTCCGCTACCGATTTGCTAAGTTCAAGCTTATTGGAGCTTCCCAGGACTTCTGGACAGACCTAGAGTACCAGGAGGACCACCTAGGACTTGAGCCAATCACCACCTGGGTAGAAATGCAAGAACGGCTTAAGAGGGAATTTTTGCCTATCACTTATAGGCTCCAGTTGTTGAATGAAATGAATACCCTGAAGCAAGGAAAGTTGACTGTGACCGAATACATGAGCAAGTTCAATGAATTGAAAATTAGAAACCGTATTCGGGAGGATGTTGAGCATACACTATTCAGATTCCTTACCAGTCTCAACTCTGAAATTCAGTCTCGTATGGCATTCCACCTAGTGTGAGACGTTCCACAGGCTTTCAGGATAGCCTTTGAGGTGGAATCCTCCATGAGAACTTATTCTCAGAGGAAAAGCTTCCAAGCTGGGGAGTCCCAATTTAGAAAACCACCCCAAGGCTCAACTAGATTCCCAAAACCCCCTGCTGCACCACAGCGTCAATTTGATAACAAGGGTAAAGGAATTTTGGGAGAAGTACCCAAGAGTAGTGGGCAACAACAGTGCTTCAAGTGTCGCGGGTTTGGTTACTTCTCCAGAGAGTGTCCCAATAGGAATCTTTATGTCGGAGAGCAGACCCCTGAAGAAGGTGACCAAGAGGGTTTTCAGGACCATGAGTATGAGGACCATAGGCCAGATGAGACCATATTTGATGAGGACACCGAGGAGGCCGGTGACCTCAAGCTTGGCATTGTGCGTTGCATGGTCTCACAACCTATGAGTAACGATGATTGGCGACGAACTAATATTTTCATCGCTTACACATGTCATCAGGGCAAGAACTACCGCGTTGCCATAGACAGCGGGAGTTGCATGAATGTGGTCGCCAAGAGCGTGTTGCACGAATGGGCCTCAAACCTGAACCCCACCCCAAGCCTTACAAGGTTGCCTGGGTTGATCAGTCCACCATTCCCGTTAATTTGAGGTGTTTAGTTCCCCTACACTTTGCAGGATATGAGGATCGAGTGTGGTGTGATGTCCTAGAGATGGATGTTGCCCACATCATCCTAGGTAGACCCTGGTTATATAATCGGGATGTCACCAATTACGGGAAGTCTAACACCTATGTCTTTGAGTTCAAAGGGAAGAAGATTAGATTGACCCCCAGTGCCCCTAGGGAAGTTAGGGTTCCAGAACACAAGGGAAGTACATCCGAACACACCCCCACCAAAACACTCAACATTTTAAATCAACAACAATTTGAAGGAGAGTGTCAAGAGTCAGGGTGATCTATGCTCTAGTTGCCATACAGAGTAATACCGATAGATCACGCTTATTCACTGAGGCTCCTAGAGAAGTGCAACATTTGTTGAGGAAATTCGAGAGGTTATTCCTTGAAGAACTACCTGATGAGTTACCGCCTATGTGTGACATCCAGCACGCTATTGACTTAGTTCCAGGATCCTCTCTCCCGAACTTACCCCATTACCGAATGAATCCCAAAGAACACGCCGAACTCAAACGGCAAGTGGATGAACTGTTGCAAAAAGGATTCATAAGGGAAAGCCTTAGCCCGTGTGCTATACCTGCCTTGCTCACGCCAAAGAAAGATGGCACCTGGCGTATGTGTGTTGATGGTAGGGCCATCAATAAGATCACCATCAAGTATAGGTTCCCTATCCCTAGGCTTGATGACATGTTGGATATGATGGCCAACTCTTCGATCTTTTCGAATCTCAAGAGTGGGTACCATCATATTAGGGTTAGACCTGGAGATGAGTGGAAGACAGCCTTCAAGACGAAGCATGGTCTCTTTGAGTGGTTAGTCATGCCTTTTGGATTGTCAAATGCACCTAGCACCTTCATGGGGATAATGAATCAAGTGCTTCAACCATTAATTGGCAAGTTCCTTGTGGTTTACTTTGATGACATCCTCATCTATAGTAAGACCCCATCTTCCCACTTGGATCACTTACAAAAGGTTTTTCATGTGCTCTTACAAGAGAAACTCTATGTCAACCTCAAGAAGTGCACCTTCATGAGTGATCAAGTCATCTTCTTGGGATTTGTTGTGTCAGCTCAACGAGTATCTGCTGACCCTGAGAAAGTGAGTGATTGTAGAGTGGCCTGAGCCAACTAATGTCCATGAGGTACGAAGCTTTCATGGCGCAGTCACTTTCTACAGGAGGTTCATTTACTGGTTTAGTTCCATTATGTCTCCTATCACCGATTGCATGAAAAAGGAGTTTCAATGGACTAAGAGTGCTACGAAGGCCTTTAATGAGATTAAAAAGCTTATGACTGAAGCTCCAGTCCTACGCCTCCCAGATTTCTCTAAAGTCTTTGAAGTGAATTGCGATGCATCT
>NC_056561.1:11987428-12006113 GCF_013358625.1 Macadamia integrifolia
AAGTCGGAGAAGCAGCAGAGAGCGATAGCAAAAAAGAAAGAAAAAAAAAAAAACCCCAAACCCTCCCTGCCCTCGGCCTTCTCTGTTCCTTCCAGCAGCACCACCTGCCCTCCGCCTTCTCTGTCCCTTCCGACAGCAGCCACCGCCTCCTCTCTGTGTCCGACGACAAAGAAAAAGAGAAAAGAATCGAGAAGAAAGAAAAAGAGAGAAGAGAGAGAGTCAAAGAGAGAGCGAGACAGAACCAGAAAAGTGAACATACCTGGTTCCCAGTCTTCTCGCCTCCTCCCGCACATTGATTTTCTTCGTTGTGAAGTACCCGTTGTTGATCGAAGTCCCCGTTGCTGATCACCACCTCCATCGAAGTCACAATCCATCATTGAAGTCACCGCCTCCTCTCTGTGTCCGACGGCAAAGAAAAAAAGAAAAGGAACCGAGAAGAACAGACGGAGATAAGAAAGAAGAAGAAAAGAAGACGAGATGAGAAGAGAGAGGCAGCGACATACCTGAGTTGAAGCCGTCGCGAGTCACCCATCCCTTCATCGGAGTCGCGACGTCTCCCTCCTCCTTCGCCGAACTCCCACTGCTGGTTCGTCTCTAAGCAGAAGGAGCTTGTGTTGGTAAAACCCCACACCATACGATTGGGCCTTTTTTCAACTTATTTCTTTTTCTATTCCTAAAATACCCCTACCCCACCTTTCTTATTACCTACCTTCTTTCCTTGCCTTTCCAAGTATACCCCTGTCCTCTTCTGTTTAAGTTTCAAGTTGAACTTCTACAGAAAAAAAAAAAAGTTGAACCTCAATATTTACAGTTGTGCCATCATCTCCTCAACTTCTATTTATTTACCATTCTGTCCCTGCCCTTTAAGCCTCTAGTTATTTACTATTCTACCATTATTCTTTGAGTGCTATTTTGTTACTCATCACCATGGTAGCCAATAGTGAAGTTGTTCAACAGCTGAATTCCTATAAATGAGAAACTGATACAAAATTTGATGCTCTCACTAACATGGTCACGTCCCTAAAGACAATGGTGGAATCTATGCAAGTTTCTATTGATCGTTTGGTGGCAGCAGATAAAGGAAAGAGTCCCATTTAGTCTGGGGATTCTTCCAACACCACTCCACAGGATCTGCCAGTAACACCACCACCACCACCACCACCACCACATCATACACCACCACCACCACCTCCACCACCATATGGGACTGGTAGACATGATGATGGAGCAGAAAGAGCAGCAAAACTGGATGTCCTTGATTTTTATGGAGACAATAATCCAGAATTGTACCTTGACTGGATTCACAGTTTAGATACATTCTTCAGATGGTACGGGTTGACTGAGGCTCGAAAGATCCTATTTGCAGAGGCCAAACTGAAAGGCACGGCTCGAGTCTGGTGGATCAAGCAACAACAACAGAACCGAACCCGAGGCATTGGGTTGGTCACTACTTGGGCTGAAATGTATGAAATCATGAATCGACGATTCTTGCCTTCTGATTACAAGCAACGCATGCATCTCAGGTTTGCACAGTTGAAACAAGAGAATTTGACCGTTGAAGAGTATGTTGCTAGATTTTATTATTTGGCCACTCGTTCTGACTTTGAGTGGGATGAAGAAGTCTTAGTGGCCCAATTTCGCAATGGTCTGCACCCTCAACTTAGTGCTGCCCTTGCATCTAGTCGACTACCTACAATGGAAGACGCCGTACAAGTAGCATATCAGGTTGAGGAAAGTCTGAAACGCCCATACAACCGGAGAAATTTTGCAGATACTTTTTCTCGAGGTACTAGTTCCGTTTGGCAACAGTCTCCTACCCAAGAGAGGTCATCTAGCAAGCCACAGGAAAGTGCTACATCTATGGCTTCTTCACGACCTAGTCGGCCGTATTCTCCACCTCGACATGTTTTTGAAATGTCATCTTCACGGCCTACTCTGCCATATTCACCCCCTCGGCGTGGTTCAGATAAACCTTCTGATTCTTCAAAATTTACAGTTCGGTGCTACTCATGCCATGGATTTGGACATATCAGTGCCCAATGTCCCAGCCGTTTGGTTGCTTTTATTGATAAGGATTCTCCTATACCATATATTCCCGAAGAGCAACTTGGTTCTGACACAGTTGATTTAAGAGAAGAGCGTGCAACAGGTGAAGTCAATGACACTCTCAGTGACGATGACCAACATCCTTTTTATGTCATTCGTCATGTGTTGACCACTCAAAAGGCCACTGAAAATGAAGATTGGCGCCGCAGTAGTATTTTTCAGACTCGTGTGAAGTGCAATGATCAGTTGCTAACCTTGGTCATTGATGGAGGCAGTTGCACTAATGTTGTCTCTGAAGACGCTGTTCGTAAGCTGGGATTGAGTACAGAACCACATCCTAATCCTTACAAGGTTGCTTGGGTGAACAACACTAATCTCAAAATCACAGATAAGTGCTTGGTCACATATTCTATTGGTGGATTTAAGGATACAGTCCAATGTGATGTCCTCCCTCTGAAGGTGTGCCATATCCTTCTTGGTCGACCTTAGTTGTTTGATAAGAAAGTACAGCATTGTGGCTATGCCAATACCTATGCCTTCAAGCATGCCAACAAGACTATGAAGTTTCATCCTGCCAAAGATCTCCCTGAAATTAAGCTAAAGAAGATGGTGGGATCATTCCTCATTCAGCGTATTCCTTCAGACGGTCTCCTCGGTCCTTTCCCTAACTCGACGGAGTCGAGTTCTTTTCAGAGGAGGAGAGTTGATGCAGATATGGCTGCCCTTTCTTGGTTGGACCAGCATGACCGGCTTTGGAAGCCAAGAGCCAAGAAGAACCGGTCTAGCCCAGGGTTTTGGTCCAACAAGGGTTGGAAATAAAATTAGTAGTTTACTTAGTATTTTATTTCATGCTTTTAGTTTCCAGACTTGAACGTAGGAGTTGGATTTATTTCCTTGCTTTGGTTTCCTTTTTATAGTTGTTTCCTAAGTTAGGCTAGTTTCCATTCCAGTTAAGTTTCTAATTTCATGTTCCTATTTTCCTATATATTGGTTGTAATCGACTGAAGATTTAGAGAGCAATTTGATTATTGAATGAATGTGTGAGTGTAAAGCTTCTTTTCCCCCTCCCTACTTTGATTTCCCCTCCCTTCCCTAAGGTTCTCTATCACAGATGCACTGAGCCGGGTAAGCATGTTCCTCAGTCGCACCAATGTTAGGAGTCGGGCTAGTGTGCTACTCCAAGCAATGAGTGTAGAGGTTGTAGGGTTCGAGCGAGTTAAGGACCAATACCCCACCTGTCCTTATTTTAGTGAGCCGTTCACTTTCTTGAGTGAAGGCAACCCGGTCAACCTCTCGGACTACCTACTTAGGGAGGGATTTATTTTTAAAGGAAGCAGGTTGTGCATTCCCAGGACTTCACTCTGAGATTTTCTGACCTGGGAATTGCATGCTGGGGGAGTCGTTGGCCATTTCGGTCGAGATAAGACCATCACCCTCGTTGAGGACCGATTCTCTTGGCCAGGGCTGAAGAGGGATGTTGTTAGAGTTGTGAGTCAGTATAGGACATGCCAGACCGCCAAACAACAAAAGCAAAACACGGGTTTGTACACTCCCCTACCCGTTCTCTATTCCTCTTGGCAGGACCTTAGCATGGACTTCGTGCTTGGTCTACCAAGAACTTTGAGAGGCCATGATTCTGTTTATGTGATTATGGACCGCTTCTCGAAGATGGCCTATTTCATCCCATGCTCTAAGACCGATGCATCCATAGTAGCTAGACTTTTATTTACTGAGGTTGTCAAGTACCATGTGTTGCCTCTCACCATAGTGTCCGATAGGGATGTTAAGTTCACCAGTCATTTTTGGAGGACCCTATGGCAGATGATGGGCATGAAGCTCTGTTTCTCCTCCGCTTCCCACCCTCAGACTGATGGCCAGACTGAGGTTGTCAATAGGAGCTTAGGGAATTTATTGTGTTGCCTCATAGGCAAACACCTTACCAGTTGGGATCGAGTCCTTAGCCAGGCTGAGTTTGCATATAATAGTTCTAAGAACCGTACCACTGGTCTGTCCCCCTTTGAGATCTATTCAGGATACCAGCCCCGGGCACCCATAGACCTTATCCCAGTCGTGTCTAGTTCCAGGACCTCCCAGTCAGCCGAATCTTTTGCTCAGCATATACATGATTTGCATACAGGTATAAGAAGACAGATAGCACTGAGCACTGAGCAATGAGCAATACAAATCGAAGGCAGATGTGCACAAAAGGCTACAAGAGTTTCAAGAGGGCGATATGGTGATGGTAAGAATCAAACCACAATGCTTTGTTAGGGGAAAAACGAGCAAGCTATATACTCGTAGCACAGGTCCGTTCAAGGTACTTAAGAGGATAGGTGCCACTGCGTGTGTTCTTGATCTGCCAGCTAGCATGGAGATCAGTAATATTTTCATTGTTGAAGACCTAGTCCCATACCATGGTACTTCTACCTTTACACCTTTCTATCCTAATGACCTTGAGGACTTCCCCTTCACCATTGATGAGACTTCTGAGCCAAACCAACCACTGCCCCCCACCTCATTACCACCTGTGCCTAAGGTCACGAGAAGAACTGAAGAAGTTGAGGAAATCCTTGATGAGAGGATTGTGTCCACACACACTGGAGGTTCTAGAGAGTTTTTTATCAAGTGGCGTGGACGTCCGGAAATTGACAACACCTGGATCACATTGCAAGAAATCCAACAACTTAACCCAGACCTGCTTGAATATTACATGAGCTCTAATTCACCGGAGGTGAATTCTTCCAAGCCGGGGAGAGTTGATGGAGACGTCAAGGTGTACAGACGCAAGGAGAAGAAGAAACAGCTATCTTTGTGGCTGGAAGAATAGAAAGAAGAAGAAAAAGGAGGAAGAAAAAGAGGCTCGATCCAGCCTTCCCAGCGCTGGATTGAGTCCCTCTCTCTTTCCAGATCTCAGCAAATCTTGTGGGCCTCATTAGTTGTTAGTTTAGTAGTTTATTTTTAGAATATTCTTTTCCTTGTTAGTCTTTTAATTAATTAGGAAACTACTTTACTAGTTGTTAGTTTTTAGGAAGTCTTTATTTACTTTCCAATTGACCTTTTTTATTTTTAGTAACTAAGTTTATCATTTATGTAGTGGCCTACCACGATGGAATCAATGAAAATTATTGAAAGCAGCCTTTGAGCAAACCTCCCCACCCGTCTCACGATTCTCTCCCTCTCGTTAATCCCTCTCTTTTCCCCTCTCTCGGTTCCTCTCTTTCTCGCCTCCTTTCTTTTTCTCAGTTTCTACTCCTCTCCCTCTTTCTCTTGGCTGTCTCAATATTGCAGCCTTTCTATTTTTTTTCTGGTATGATTGTCGAAGACAGGTGCTCCTTCCTCAAGCAGCCAAGGATCGATAAAAGTACCATTGTCTTCCTGCACTACTGTTAGGGATATTGCTACCTCTTCTTCAAGCAATCGAAGACTGTCTGCTGCATTTTATTCTCTGTACTATTGTCAATAAAGGCTTCCTCCCTTCAAGCAAACAAGAGCTGCAATAATTTTGGATGGTTTTCTTCTACAACACTCAATCTGGGCAGCAATCCTCAATCTCGGTAGACCTCGATTTCTTATTCTCTTCTCTGTTTGGATAGTGGACAGGTAAGTAATTAAACTAAACCCCCCCACCCCCATTAATCCCCTATTATATGTTTGCAGTCCATTATCATTGAAACCAGCCCTTGCCCCTTCGTTTATGCCTGTTTTAACTACTGTTTTAAGACATTTCTTCACTGTTATGTCTCCAAAACCCTTGCTGATTTTCTATTTTAGTTGGCTGCTAGAGGACATTGATTGTTTGCATATCTTATTTGGTGTCTAGATTGATTTGTGCTGAACCTAACATTTGCATGACGTTTTTTCCTTCCCCATGTCCCCACTTGAAGCTTTAGTAAGTTATGTGTTTTTTCGATTAGATTGATATTGCTTCTGGCTACATGTTGATTTGTCTTTATTTATTGCATGTTGAATCTTGTTTTGTTGAGCATATCTAAATCTCAACCTAATCCCAAGACCCCCTTAAGCTTGTCTTACCTTAATTGAGTCACTCTTGTAGGGACCTTAGTCTTCTAGGAAATCCCCTACATCAATAGTGCAGGTTCAAATGATTTTTCTTTGGACTTCTATGAAAAATGGTATTGTAAGAATAGAATGACTTGATGAACTCTTCGATAAAGTGATTTGGGAAGAAGTACTGAGAAAATTTTGAATGGCGAAATGTGATCCATATCACTGACTCCATTTAGTTAGGCAAAGGTTTAGTTGCATTTTTTGATGAATTTTTTGATAATGCTATCACTAACAGTGGGGTAAACTCAACATTTTCAGCTCCATTCCATAGAAAGGAGGTTCCTCCTTACCTATTGACTTCAGGGCAGCCCCCCTTTTTTATGTGTTTGTGTGTATCTTGTTTCTGACCAGCAGTGTGAGGATTTTATATTTTAGGAGAAGAGATCGGTGTGTAAACTCCTACTACAAGAACCAGTATTATGGTAAGGATTGCAACCATCACACTATGGCGACAGAAAAGAGAAGGGCCCTTCTATTAGAATGAGCTTCCTTAACTGCTTGTTTTGCGAGATGATAAAGTAAAGGTTCCAGAAATGAATTAAGAGCTTGAATATCTTGGGTACTAGAAATCTCCCACTCTGAAGTAGAAGAAAATGCTTCAGAACCTTGATACAGAAGCACAGTCTGAAATTTCACGAACTTTGTAAGTTTAGAGAGACTGATGCAGTTCAAGATCAGCTGCCAAGAAGTCAAGTTTGAATTCAACCTGTTAGGGTTTTCTTGAGCAGATCGACTTTGGCCAGATCTCCCTATAACGCAGTCCAAATCCAAAACCCTTTGGAGGGTTTGTAGAGCACCTAAGGGGGCTCCTTCGACTAGAGTGTCAAGTGCATTTGAGGCCCCGCTTGCCAACCGCAGGTTTTCTTGCAATCAGCCTGTGTGATGGAGGGCTGGTACGGGTAGGGAAGAAGAATCTCTAAGGGGAACTCAGAGTTGCAGGGGAGGGGAGAAATCGCACTGAGAAAAGGGGGGGATGGAGAACTGCTCACACACGCCCGTAGGCTTCACAAATACTCACTCAATTCATATCTTCATTAATCTGTCCTCTAATTAAACGATTACATGCATTTAAATAGTAAAATAAACCCAACATTAAAAGGAAACCTACTATAATTTGGAAACTCAAATTACTTGGAAACTAAATCCTAGTAGCTATCACCTACCTAAGTTACTGAAATAAAAGATTGCAGGAGAATAAAAATAAAATCCTAAAAGATCCTACTGGTTAAAGACTCAGTATGGGTCCGGTTCATCATTCACTGGATACCCAGATGGGTATGGGCCGCTCCATGGGTGCATATCTACATCAATTCCTCTGATGTTGAGAAAATCTCGTCTATGAGTTTTGTAGAACGGGAGAATCAACACCAATCGATCAACATCCATCCTTGCCTGTATGAAATCACCATCGAAACCAAGATCGAATGATATGAAATCCACGATGCGAAGTTTATTAGTGAAGTAGTGACTCGGGAAAATAAAATCAATCGGTTCACTGAAGAGATCAACTGATTTAAAATCTTCCACAAGTGGATCTTCAACTTCTAGTAACGCCATCTCATCTTCTACCTTTGGTGATTCATCTTCTGGTTCGTCTACCTGTTGTTCAACGGCTGAGATCATGTGGTTGAAGGTAGAGTGTGTTATGGATTTGAAATCCGTGCAAAGTTGTTGCATCTCATCGAGCTTCTCTTGTACCAGCCGCATCTGCTGACGAATATCTAATAAAAGATCCCGATCTAGCGGCTAGCCTTGCTTTTCTTCTTCGTAAGCCGACAAACTAGGTCTCTTTCAGACCTGCGATGAAGCAGAGGACGCCGGTGACGATGGAGGAAGACATCCCGATGATCCGCGGTGGAGTTTCGATTGCAATGGAACCAGGTATGTCTCTGTCGCCTCTCTGTTCCCTTTCTCTTCTCTCTCTTCTCGTCTTCTCTTTTTTTTTTTGGTTGCTGGAGCCCTGAAGAGGGGTTCGATCGCAGAAACTTGGGAGAGAGAGGAGGGTGGTGAGACAATGGGGGGGATCAATTCTCTGCACAAAATTGGCTCTTTTTTTTCTTTGTTTTTTTTTCCTTCTTCTTCTTCAGCTTCTTCTTTCTTTCTTCTGTCTTCTGTTCTTTCTTCTTCTCGCCTTTTTTTTTTTTTTTTTTGATTCTACTTCTGTCACTGATTCTGTTCTTCGTCGCTTTTTTTTTTTTTTTTTTTTATCACTTGCCGCTGGCGGAAAGAGAAAAGGAGGCGGTGGGAGTTTGCTGGTTGGGAATTGAAGGGAGGAGAAAAGGGAGGGATTAGGCTTGGAGTTTCAGCAGGCTTTTGAGATTTTTTTTCTGCTGTTAGATAACATGGTAGGACCAAAACAGAGAATGGGGAAAGGAAGAAAGGGATGGAAGGAAGAAGGGAATGGGGAGAGAACAAAGGAGGATCCTTCGGCTCTGATACCAATTGATGGAGGGCCGGTCGGGTAGGGAAGAAGAGTCTCTGAGGGGAACTCAAAGTTGTAGGGGAGGGGAGAAATCACACTGAGAAAAGGGGGGGATGGAGAACGGCTCACACACGCCCGTAGGCTTCACAAAAACTCACTCAATTTATATCTTTATTAATCTGTCCTCTAATTAAAAAATTACATGCATTTAAATAGTAAAAGAAATCCAACATTAAAGTGAAACCTACATGAATTTGGAAACTCAAATTACTTGGAAACAAAATCCTAGTAGCTATCACCTACCTAAGTTACTGAAATAAAAGATTGCAGGAGAATAAAAATAAAATCCTAAAAGATCCTGCTGGTCAAAGACTCAATATGGGTCCGTTCATCGTTCACTGGATACCCAGATGGGTATGGGCCGCTCCATGGGTGCATATCTACATCACTGTGAAACCCTAGTTCTACCTAGGTTTGTTTGCTGTTTGGTTTCTTATGTGTTGTTCCCAGCCATCTTTTGAGGATTTGTTTAGGCTCTATCAAGCACCACTCAACCAGGTTTGCTGGCTCTTTAAAGCCTTGGTCTGTGAGTTCTCTATTTTCTCTCTTTTCAGCCTATTTTTCCAGATCTGAGTGGTTGGTTAGATCTGAATATGAGATTGAGTTTGGTTTGGAGTTACATGTTATTTGGGGTTGTTTGCTTAGTTGAATAGACTTACATTGTGGCTCCTCTACCTCCTTTTGGCTTGATCATTGGCATTTTGGATGGTGTTCTGTTTTCCATCGTGGGAGCCAAATCCCTCTACTCTTCCGGCCTTGCTAGAGATCTCCGTGTTTCCTCTATCATCAACAACGGTGTCTGGTCCCCCCTCTCCCTGTCTCTCTCCTCCATCTGGTCCTCCCTTCCCCCTCTCCCCTCTACCTCCAACGCTGATAGAATCATTTGGTCCCACTCTCCTTCTGGCAAGTTTAGTTCCTCCTTTGCTTGGGACCTAGTTTGTTCTAGAGGTCCTCTTGTCCCTTGACACAAGATTGTCTAGTTTCAGTGTTACATACCTCGCCACTCTTCCTCCACTTGGAGAGCCCTCTCCAACTGCCTCCCCACCTAGTCCTTCCTCATTTATCGGTGCCCCCAGCCTGCTGTCTATGTTGGAATGGAATTGAAGACACTGATCACCTTTTCTTTGAGTGCCCTTTCTCTTCTTCGGTTCGGAAAAGAGTTCTCTTTAGCTGCTGGCCTGCAAGAAGAAGATCTCTTCCCCTATAAAGAGAATGGATCTGGATTGACATGACACTCTTTGGTAACACTATAGGTGACATTGCTTGGAAGCTTGCCTTTGGTGCCACCATCAAGGCATCAACCACATTTGGATGGAGCTAAGTCTTTGTAGATGTATTTCCAATTCCCGATCTTTTGATTCGATTTGGAAAGCCATCTTTTTTGATGTTATCTCCAAGTTGATCCTCTCCCCCCTTTGCCTCTGCACTGTAAGGGACACACCAAGGAACATGCTCATTGTTGTCTCTTGGGGTCTTCCCACCACCTACCTCTCCCCCCTAACTAGGGGCCTGCTGCTTTGCTTTTCTTTTGCCCTTGTGGCCTGTATATTCCCCTCCTTTTGGTAATGAATTTCTTATTCACACCCCTCCCAAAAGAAAAAAAAGAAAAAAAGAAAAAAAAGTCCAGTCACTCCAATGGTAGTGGAATCCACCTTGCTACTCTTATAGCTCTCAGCTTTCTTGATTATATAAAGTTTTCCAATCTCCAAAATAGGAAGCTGCTGTGACATCCTTGATTTTCTGATTTTCCGAAAGTCCAATGAGCGAGTAATAATTTTCTCATTGACCACCTCTTCCTCAGATACTTTGTTGCAAAATAATGTATCAATCCTTTCTTTCCAAATGCACAAAAACTATTTTAGAAGTGTACCTCTGATGCAGCTGCTGTGAGAAAGCGCAGCTACTGTCAGCTCCGTGTCAGCCCAGTTATGCTTTTGAGGTTTATTGTGTTGATTAACTTTTTTTTGGGGGGGGGGGGGTGGGGGTGTGGGGGTTTAAATTTTGAGTATGAGTCAGCCCTAGATTTATTAGGATAACTGTTGGGTATTTTCAGTTTAGTCTCAGAAGTATTTCATCCCTAGAATAATAGGAGTCCTTATAGCTGGCAGAAGATCTGTCGCGAGTTTTCCAAGCTGTATTCAGATTTTCAGGGTCAGTTTAGGATTAAGCATAGTTGCCATGGCAGTTGGGCGACCTAAGGTGTTGGACAAAGTTCCTAGATGTGTAGTATATGACTATATATAACAATGATAATTTTATATAATTATACGAACACTAGGAGAGCCTATATGGTGGTAGCTTTGGCTTGTGGAGCCGGCACCCAGGGGAGGAGGTCGTAGGATCGAACCCTGTCGTACGCATTGTGTGTGTGTGTTTTCTTATTTATTCTGTACCCACCTGTGGGTTGCCCAGATAGTTAGGGCGAACTGAGGATTGTGTGGATTAGGCGCATGGTCTCAGGTTCAATTCCCCATCTGTGCATCGACAATTTAAGTGGAGATCATGGCGGTGGGTTGCTGTGCTAGTCTCCCCGAGGATTAGTCGAGGTGCGCGTAAGTAGACCCGGACACCTTGGTTAACAAAAAAAAAGAAAAATTGCTGATATGCAACATAAAGCATATCAATGCAATGTGGTATAATTATACTGGTAATCACGTAATATAAGAAAATGGACATATAATAATACATGTGAAGGTCCCTGGTTTGATCACGATTTGTGCAATAAGAAATTTCAGATTTCTTCAATTCTTTTCTGTGTGGACTTGCAGTAGACTTGGGTGGATTCTCAGGTTGCCTTGGTTGACTCCCAAGTGTTCTGAATCAAAAGCGTATTCTTGTTTCTCTTCCCCCTAGCCTTCTTCTGTTTTCAGTTTAGTTTTCTCTTCATTCCAGGTCAGTATCCCATACTTACATTTGTTGGAGGTTCTCCTGTTTTTGGATTTGATTTCAGTATATTTGTTGGAGGTTCTCCTGTTTTTGGATTTGATTTCAGCTTGCATAAATTGACTATATCTCTCTCTCATTCTAAAATTGATTTCTCTCAAGTAAGATATTTAAAGTTCCGTTTCAGTATCTCTTAGATTCTGTCATCAATTCCCACTTTATTGGCTCATAGTTTATGATTTCATAAAACTGCCCTGTTTTCTCTGTTTTTTTCTGAAATCTTCCTGTACACCCTTGAAACGTAGAGAGAAATTCTGAGCTATTTTACTGCTGATAAACCTTATTACAAGTGTCCTTTGACCTGAATCTCAAGCCAATTAGATCAGTTTCTGTTGAGATCTCAATTTTCTCTTAAATCAGTTCAGTTTAGTTTTTACCCATTTTACTTATTTCTGCCAACTTCCTTTTTTCCAATTTTTCCCGTCTGAATCTGTTAATTTTCTTATTTATTTGTGGTTTCATTATTTAATTTTATATTTTGTCTCAATTCCATCTCTCTTAGTTTCTTTTATGTCTGATTGTGTGTTTGGAGATCCACCTTTGGAGGTCCCCTTTGGTTCCCTATTCTAGGAATTCTATGGGTACCGATTTGCACCAACCTCTCCATTTATATTTCTCCCCCTTTTTTCGCTTATAAATTTTTGATCTTATCATTTTTATTGAGCTTTGGAAAAATTTTACATGTCCAATTGGGAGATACAATTTACCAGATATATCAGTATCTAACTGAAATCTATTTCTCAAAGTGTCGCTGGATGCATGCTTTGTCAGCTTGCTGCATCAGACTTCCTGGTAAATGGAATTCTGATTCCCATATCTATCCATTGGGTAATGTTTTTGCCCTCTGTTCCTTTTTTCCTTTTCCTCTTCTCAGTTCCTTTTGCATATAATTTTTATTTTAATCTTCTCTTTGAGAGGCCAATATTCTTATGTGGTGTCTCAAATATATTCCTTCCAAAAAATTTCTTTAAAAAGAAATGGTGCACTGTTTCTTTTGTTAAACTTGATGTTTACAGGGCTTTTATGAAATTCTGTTCTGTACTCTATTACTTGTGTAAACTGATTGTAGTGTATTTCAAAATGTGTTTACTGGAGAAATGGATTTCATATACATGATCGACATTCATTTTACTGTCCAATATCAACAGCCTTGGCAGATAATGTGCCATGGATTTAATCTCTCAGTGTTGCTAATCCTGAGTTTCTGTAGAGAGGATCTGGTAACTTAAACTGACGTTTTACACTTCTCATTATTTTTGTAAAATTCCAGTAGCTGATATAGTTTCCCCCCCTGAGATTGGGAAGCTATAGCTTTCCATGTTTGTAAGGCTTTGAAACTTTTGTGTGTCCCTGATGGAACTCCATTTCGTTTATGAATGTCCGTTTTCCTTTTGATCTTAGATTGACAAATTTCTACCTCCCTCCTGTTCCTACACCCGCACCTGCAAAGAGATTCTAGATGTTAACTATCAATTCTTTTTGAGTGCAGACTTTGGATGTGGCTGTTTCTCTCGCCAAAGTTGCTGATGTAGACAGGAATCTTGGTAATGAGGACTTGGCTATAAATGCATTTGAAGAAGCCATAAAATGTTTGAAGTCTTTGACACTGGATTCTAATCAGACTGTGCTCGAGCACCGGGTAGAAATTTCCCCCATCAACTCTGCAGTTTGTGTCTCTCTGCACTGATCTTTTATTCAAACATTTTCTTGTTTGCTTCTGCAGAGGCTTTCAGTGCTTGAGTTCGTTCAAAACCAGTTAGCAGAGAATACTTCCACTGCTTCAGTTTGAGCTTTTGAGGTCCTCCCTGCTTCCCCTTTTGGAACTTAAAAATTCGTCATATTTCGCCTATGATTTTTCTTATCCAAAGCTCGCGTAAAGTGATCGTGTTACTGGTTCAGCTGCATCCTTCTTATGGTTTGTTGTTCCAAATACACAGTTGATTAAATGTGGCCTACTTCATACTCTTAAGACCGAAAAATGTATATGCTTTGTATAGTGAATACCATACTAGAGCAGTTCAAATAATATGCCACATTTGCTATTGTGGAATCAGAATTATTTTTTGTTAAATAGGATAATAATAATAATAATTTTATTTTAAGCTGATGCCCATATCGGCCTGGATCAGTCAGAAATACCCCTGATTGTTATTGAAAAAATCTTTTTTTTTTTTTTTTTTTTTTTTTTTACCTTTCGTTGGTAATTAGCCATAACCCGTCAATCATTTTGCGCCGATCCTTGCGGTCGTTCTTGCTTGGAATCTTCATGTAGCCAACCCCATTAAATTGGGATAAGGTTTTGGATGTTGTTATTGTATTACCTATCATTGGTACCGTTCTAGTGATATGGTATCAGCTGAGAATTGAGAGCAGACAACGCCAATACTGATCCGGTTCCTCAAACCAAGGTCCTATCAGTGCTGTTTTTAGCTGGTGTTGGCATCTTTTAGGTTGGGCAATAGTTGAGACTCTCTATTGTCATGCTCTGTTGATTTTTCGTGGAATGAGGAATTTTTCTCTTTGACAAAAATGTTTCAACTTGCCACTGCGTGAAGTCCAAGCCTGATATTGTTTTTCTAGTTGAGGCTAATTGTTGATCATTGGGACTTTCCCTCTCCCTCCTTTCCCCAAGTCCCTCGAGAAGTATAAAACTGCTAGCTTGAGTTGACAGTGGAGGCTCCGGAGGGTGTAAAAAGTGGGGAGGGGGTGGGGTTGCAAAGATAAAGCAAAGGCAAGGGGCTGCCTGTTGCCGGGACTCAGAGGCAGATATGATGGGATATCAAATAGAGGTTGGGATGGGTTCTCAATCATTGATTGATTGCTTCCCATGTGAATTGGCACTTGGGTCTTCCTTCAGATATGAAAGAAGAGGCGAAGTTGAAGCAGCAACCTTTTGGCGGGGCACTAGTATGAGAACTTGGCCCCGCTCTGCTTTCAGCAAAGTATGGACCCCAACAGAGCATGGTTTCAATTACTGGTATCGTATTGGTTGTATCGTAACCCGATACCTAACTGATTCAAAATCGGTTATCTATATCATTTCAGGGGAAAAACAATACAAAAATGTATTTTTTTTTTCAAAAGGCAGGGACAAAAGTGACCGATACACATCGATCTAGATTGGATCAGATCGATATTGTATTGGTATCGTTAGAGAGATCTAAATCCTTGCTACAGAGGTCAAACCAAGGACCTATGGAAGTCGGGGGCCTCTGGGCTCGTCCTCGATCAATATACACTGATTTTTTTTTTAATTAATTCAATAAAATAGGGGAAAAAAGATCGTATTGTTCCCACCTTATTGAACTGATTGATGCATATGCTCAGCTTTTGCTCAATTTCTTGGGGTTAATCACCATAAATAAATAAATTATCTTTGGTGTAACATTATTTTATGATGAAACGGAGTCATTTAAGTGGTTATTTGAGACTTTTCTTAGTGTAATGTTTGAATCACAATCGGAAACAAAGTTACAAATTAATGTATTGCAATGGCTAAGGCAATAGCAGAGGTATTCCCTAACTGATATAATCGTTGATGTGTTTGGCATATTTACCAGAATATTACCAAACATCTAATCCATGTTTTTCATTTATAAATGCAATTTATATACTTAATAGTTGTGTCATACATGAAGATGAAGATGAATGGTGTGCTACATGGGATAGTATGTTTGAGAAATATATTCTTAGTAATGTTACATGTGCTAGATACTTTTCCTATGAATAAATCAGGAAGAGAGACCAACCATAAGGACAAAGTGAGTAGCCATAATATATAAATATTCATAAATCTCAAAATTCCAAACCTATATTGGTCTTCATATGCTTACCAATTCTTATTTGAGAGAGAGAGAGAGAGAGAGAGAGAGAGAGAGAGGATGTAAATGGATAGTCAAAATCTAAATTCGAATTTGCATTTGTATCCATTTAGAGGTATCCGGATTAAATCTGAATTATCTAAAAAATAATTATCCGGTCCGATTAACTAATCAATTAATGATTTTGAGAATTCTTGAAGTTTAGAAAGGTTCTAGAGAATGAGGAAAAGAGTTAAAACAACTAAGAAAGATGATTTAAGAGCAAATTATATTCATTGGAAGGAGGAAAATCCAGACTACACAAGTCAAAGAGTAAATGGATTGCTGAAAATTCGAATTCGATCCGCATCCATTTCCGTTTAGAAGTATCCATATCCAATTAGGAAATATCCAAATCTAAACATATTTGATCCGAATTCAATATGTATCTGATCCGTTTACATCTAGAGAGAGAGAGAGAGAGATCTCACTTTGCTTAATAATTCATTTAGGACTGGCATGGCAGGTGATTCAATGAAGTTGATTTTGCGCTTCATGATTAGCACAATAATATGTGAAATCTTAGGGATATAAGTATATATTTTTGCCCCACTTTGGATGGTACTACTTCTGTTTTTCTGTTTTTTTTTTTAGTTTTCAAGTCTACAAGAGGAAGTGCTTAAAGTGAATCAAGAACCGATCTAAGCTTGAGCTAACTTGTCCAAAAGTGGGACCTACTCATTGATACCACATCCTCTCTCCTACAAAATCCTGAAGATTATTCTCTCTCCTTGCCATCTCACAAGATCTTGAAGATGCAATGTAGAGATTCATTTATGATTTAATCAATATTGCAGGGAATGAATAGAATTTGTTAATTTTGGAACACACAATATCTCAGAGAATGAGGATTTTTACCAAGATTGAATTTTATTTTATTTTATTTCTTTTCTTAAAGAAGACTGATAGAAAGAAAGAGGTAAGACCAAAGCCGCTTCCTCCCCCCTCTTAGAAGGATTATTCTCCTTAGTTTATTTATTTATTTTTTGCTTCGTTTATACTTAGTTCTCTTCACTCTCCTTATATTTCTTCAAGTTTTTATTCAAGTGATTAATAATAATGCAATTCAGTTTTTATTTTTATTTTTATTTATTGTTAGTTTGTTTAGTTATTAGTTTACTTTGTTAATTTAGTTCATAGTTTAGTTTATTTAATTAGTGCAATCCATGGTTTTAGCTTTCAACCCTTCTAATTCTAGCAAAGAATTGGTTCTAGTGACAAGAATCAAGAGTTTTCAAGTTCAAGAGAGCAAGTTCTTCATCAGTAATTATGTTTCAATACTATCTAAGGTTTTAAAACTCGGTATCCGTATTGGTATCGGTTACAGTCAAAACCGATACAATACAGATTGGTATCGATGAGGATTGGAAATCGTACAGTTTTCCTGGATCAGTCACAGTATCGGCTAGGATCGGTATTTTTTTTTTTCTTTTTTAAATCTAAAAAGAAATCCAGAATCTGAAGGAACTAAGAAAAAAGAAAGAAAGATTCTTAAGGCTTAGTCCATGCCGAAAATGGGTGTATTTCAGCTTCTTCAGCGAAGGTCTCTCCAGGGAAGCAGCGCTCAGAGAAAAGTCTTGGAAAGCACAAAAAAAGGCCCAAGCTTCGCACGATAAATTCCCAAGATGGAAAAGAACTCCCCGTGCGGCACGGTTTCGGCTTCGCACAACAATTGGATGCTGTTCATAGCAAGAGGTTTGGATTTTGTTGCAGATCTATCATTGGTCGCTACTCACAGAGTTACAGAGTCACGATCGCAACTTTCAGGTAGATCTCTCATCTGTCTCCTTTCTTTACCTCACTGATGATGTTGAGAAAAAAACCCTAAGACACTTCTCTCTCTCTCTCTCTCTCTTCTGTTCGTCCTTTTTGAACTTAAGCTTTAAATTTTTGGGATTTTTTTTTAATGGATTGGGTGGTATCGGCCTATCCGGATCGGTATCCGATACCCATCTCAGGATCGGTCTCTGCCGAAACCAATCCGAGCCGACCAATCCAGCTGATCTGATATCAATACTTGATTCCATGATACTATCACTCCAAATCAATCAAGTTTCGATCCAGCTTACACAAAATCAAGGTATGACAATGTTTATTAGTAGAATTAAAATTTTTATTTAAATACAAGTAATGGAAATAGGATTTATATTTTATTTTCTGTTTCCTTGTGTTCTTATTTACGTATGTACTATAATTGAAGGTGATGCCTACAGTAGTACCTCTCTCAGAAATTCGGCCGATGTATTGAGAATTTTTCACTTGCTTTTTATTTTAGTTTTTTTTTTTATTTGTTAGTTTAGATTTATTATTTGCAGATTTTTTTTTTAGTTGTTATTTTTAGCATTTATTTTACTTCTCTAATTAAAGTAATTCAGTGTTAGAACTGTTTAATTTAAATGTTGAATGTGTAGATCATTTTCTTTTGTTTATATGCATGTTCTAGGACCATAATCTAAAATCAACCGCCCCTTTTTCACTCTCATCGTACTTAGAGTGGGTAAGATAGAGTGACTAATCTCCTTGTGATCAATCCGTTAGCTATAAGATATCGTACGCTTGCAGTAACATATTTTTAAACTCAAGCACTTAATATTTTCCTTTTGGATGAAAGGTAAGCCAACCCTATATGCTTCCCCATTTGGGTCTATTGCAATTATCTGCCAAAAATAAAGTCTTATATTATTATACTAAATTGATTGACCAATCAACACACCAATGCTCAACCCACCCTGTAGCCCAACGCATTGCATGGAAAAAGAAAGGGACGGTTGATGGCCTTTGCATTTGACTAGGCCTTTTGGTAGAGGACTTTGGGTCCTACCTACCTATTAAATTTAGCTCTGCGTGACATAACATGGCATATGGTTTGTGTTTTGGATGAATTGGGCCGAACTTGATCAGGCTTGCAAGGGTTGGGAAAATTTAGCCCAAAAATAGATTAGGGGTTGGGAGTCAGCAAATTTGCACCTCTGGGATGGGATCGAAGAATTGAGAAGTATATGCAAATCAAGAAAAGAAATCTAATTTACTGGAATTATTAGAAAAACAAAACTTTTTCTACATTGGCTAGACAATTTCGATTGTATGGATATCTAAAAAATGGTTTAGATTAGTCATATGTCAAATTTTGAACTTAGATGCATCTATATACCTTTCTATGTATTTTACCATCCAATTTAAGATCATATTAGGCTAGGCCAAGTTTTTTTAAAACACCAACTCAACCATGATTCCATTTTAACTCGGCCGAAGCTCCGGTCCATTATGAGATTGGACTGGGATATCT
>NC_056561.1:12008315-12033164 GCF_013358625.1 Macadamia integrifolia
GTTTCTAAGATATACTGCATTACAACAGCAACAACATCAAAACAAACAGAAAATAATGAAGAGATCTTGTTAGCTTTCAGGTTCCTGATCTGATAATGGAGTGGGAAAGTTACAAAACCTTGAGAAGGGTTTCACTTTTGAGGATGCTTCTTCCTTCATGGGCTTCCATGGCTGAAGCTAGGCCTGAAGCTTTGGTGTGGAGCATCTAACGGAGGTGATAATGAGGAGGGAAAGAAATACTAAATATATATAGGGAAAAAGAAAACTATCCACTTGCTTTGTCCAAAAAGAATGTGTTGCCTCCACGCCCCATGCACTGAAAATGCCTTCATGCTTCCTCTCTTTGGTCTGCACATAACCGATTGATCACACAAGTAAATAATGTTATGGTGAAATGTTTCCTATGAGGAGAATGGCGTTCTTATGTATGTGTGCAAGGGCCAACGGAAACACACAAGCAGACATCCATATGGACGTCTTTTTTCCTTTCATGAAACAGACTGATCATTAATTTTCACCCAAAAAAAAAAAAAAAAAATTCTTATCGTCTTAGGTTGGCACCACTCCTAAGTCCCCACATGAAAATGCATAAATGCAATCACGATATTGAGCACTATTTTTCTCTCATGAGTCATGACATGTGACTTGTTCTCATAGTCTCCAACCCACCATATGTTATTCTTGTGGTTATGGATGATATTGTACTTTCTTCTTTCAATTTACTAAATAGGGAGTAGACCCCGTGCCAACAAAGGAAAAATTGACACTCACTCAACTCAGGTTTCTTCTTTAAACAGTGAAAACACCTTGTGTATTCCATTATAAATAGGGATATAAATGGATGGTTAAAATTCGAATTCGAATTTGTATTTATATTTGTTTAAGTGTATCCATATCCAGTCAAAGGGTATTCGGACTAGAATCCAAATTATCCAAAAAATAATTATCCAATTTGATTAAATAATCAATTAATGATTTTTGAGGGTTCTTAAAATTTAAATAAGTTCTAGAGAATGAGGAAAAGAGTTAAAACAACTTAGAAAGATGGATTAAGAGCAAATTATATTCACTGGAGGAGGAAGGTCCGGATAAACAAGTCAGAGAGTAAACGGATGGTTGAAAATCCAATTTCGATCCACATCCATATTTGTTTACGGGTATCCGTATCCGGTCAGAAAATATCTAGATCTGAACACATGCGATCCGAATTCGATCCGTTTGCATCCCTAATTTTAAAGGGGATTAATATATACAAGGTTATACATGGAAAGAGTAAACAAGGAAAGACCTATACAATACATGGAAACCACAAGAAAGTATTACAGAATATTGTAACTGCTATAGCTAACACCTTTCCTTCGTATCTGGCTTTTCTCAATAGTGTCCAGGGACCAGAAAGTGATCCCATGATTGGGAGGACATGAGCACACATGGGCTCTACGAAGAGGAATTCTATCCCTTCCGTTCAAGCATATATGAAGAAACTTTTATTTATTTATTTATTTTTTGTGTTTATGTGTGTTTTATTATTATTATTATTAATTTTTTTTTTTGTGAATAAAAAATATATCAAATAGAAAAGAAAACAAATGCAATAGACAAAACCTTCCGGCTAATCGAAGCTAAATACTATCCAAAGAATTCCAATCCAAGAGGAAAAAGGCCAAAAAACAAGCCCTAAGAGATAGGGGTATATGGAGGAAAGTTATTAAGTTTTGAGATCGAATTTGCCACCGGTGCATCACATTAAAGAAAATGTAACTTCTACATTTCTTTGACTTGACCCTTGACATTTAGGAATTTACTCTTAATTTGCCGGAATACTTATTTGACAGACCTTAAATAGTATAATATAATAAATGTATGTGTACAGACAACATTAGTGCTGGTAACAAACAAGATAACATTCTCATAAAACAATCTTCTTCGACCATGGAACCTGATATAACTGAAACACTTTTTCTTATATTGATTAGTATGCTTCGTGTATATGTTTTCCATGTTTTGGATTTCTATCAACATAATGACCTAAAAAAAAAAGGAACAGTGAAGGAAACTATGCATGTACATTGTGGGCATTTTGTCATTTCCCCCCTCATACCCCCACCCTAGCTGATTTTCCTTGAGTTGGGACGCCAACCCCTAATGGCTTATGGACCCTTGATAGGTTCTGACTTGAAAAAAAAAAAAATTAGTCATGTGTCCTATCCAAACCATTGGTAAGATAGACCTTCCAAGTGGAAACCCCCCAAAACAAAAAGTGTCATAGTGAGGCCATCACAATATGCATCTGGTTTAGAGCGATGAGGCTATCCAACTATTGATAAAATCAATCATTTAGGAATCGATCACATGTCAAATTTAATGATCCAACTCAATCATATCACTTTCTAATTAGATGTCTCTTGGATTTTCATAAAACTTATCCCACTTTTTGCCATTACATGGGTGAAGAGGGATATATTTGAAAACAAAAGGGACAAGGGTTGCCCGACGACCAGGTGATTGTACAAGCAACCGATCCAATCTCACATCAGTCTTCATTTGGGCTAAAATTTAATAGGTATACAAGGAGGGTGGGGATGACGTCCACATCAAAGTTCAGCATAAGTGTCGCAACCACTCTCCCAAAATATCATTGCCGATCAAGATTGGCAGGTTTAGACATTGGGGTTAACCTCAATTGTTTGGCCCACTTGAGGATAATGTAGGCACCAGAGGTGTTAAAATTCCAGGAACACTCTGGGGGTCTTGAGTCTGGAATAATGTAGGCTTGAGTTGTGTCTTAAGTGGTCCTGAGTCTGGCCTTTCTCCACCCCATGAGTTTTCTCGTCCGAGGTTCCATGGTTCTCATGAGGTTTGGGATTTATTGTTCATATGAGTTGCAGGATCTTATATCTGTTCTTAATGATTGTCTGATATACCCAAAGGGTGTGTGGGATTTATTGTTTCTTGTTCCATGATATTTATGGATTTTGATTGTTCGTAGGTTTTAACCTAATTGTTCATGACTAAGCTCCAGACCTGACGAAATCGTAGGCCCCCTTTGGTATCATATTTCTTTTTGATTTTTGGTATCATTTTTCCTTTTTCTTTTTACCTATTTAACAAAAATTATTAATGAAAATAAAAATGGTTTGGTAACTAATTGACAAAAATGATTTTTTGTGAGAAATAGTTTGGTATCCCTATATGCAAAATGGTTTTTTGAAGAAATAGATGAAGACAATATCAAAGGTATTCCCTAACTCACATAATCATTTGTGTTTGATATATTTACCAGAATGCTACCAAGCATCTAGGCCATGTTTTTCATTAATAAAACAATGGTAAATATATGATTTTAGTAGTTGTGTATATTATTATGAAGGTGAAGATGAATAGATAATATGCTCAAGAAATATACACTAAGTGATGGTACATATCTAGATACTTTTCCCATTAATAAAACAGGAAGAGAGACCAATCATAAGGACAAAGTGAGTAGCCATAGATCTTAACCAAGCAAAACAAAATATATAAATATTCATACATCCCAATAACAATAATCATAACCTTATCCCAATTAAATGGGATCAGCTAAATATTCATACATCTCAAATTCCAAAACTCTTGTTGCTTTTCATATTCTTACAATTCTTATTTGAGAGAGAGAGAGAGAGAGAGAGAGAGAGAGAGAGAGGTCCTTAAATGTTAATAGAGACGCTTACACAAGGTAAGGCCATCAGCAATGGAAATGTGTGAGAGTTCAATCCGAGGATCAGAAGCTAAGAAGCTGTTCAACTTCATCAAGGGGCCTCTGTATTTCCTCATGAATGGTGGCATCTCATCATTTTCCCCCATTGCAACAGCACCAAACATCAAAGTGTTATCATATGCGATAATCCCTCCCACCTTAACTAGTTTCATCAGTGTCTCATGATATTCCAAATAATTTTCCTTGTCAGCATCCACAAATGCAAAGTCAAAGCCTTTTTCATCATGGCTACCCTGCACATCACATCCCATAGGTTAGGTTTATACATTGTAAGCTAATTCACTGTTCTGTTTCATTTGATGCTCTAAAATTTGCACTTTGACTCCAACCAGTTCAATGAAAGAAGTTATTTTACACACACAGAGAGAGAGAGAGAGAGAGAGAGAGAGAGAGAGATCACATTTCTTAACATTTCATTCAGGACTGGCATGGCAGGTGATTCGATGAAGTTGATTTTGTGCTCCACATTGGCCTTCTGGATGAAAGGTAAACCAACCCTGTATGCTTCTCCATCTGGGTCTATTGCAATTATCTGCCAAAATAAAGTCTTATATCATAATACTAAATCGATTAACTAATCATCAAACCAATACGCAATCCACCCCGTAAGCCAAGTCATTGCATGGTAAAAGAAAGGGCAGGTTGATGGGCTCTTGGATTTGACTAGGCCTTTTGGTAGAGGACTTTGGGTCGTCCTATCTGTCCACAAAATTTGGCCCTGCCTGATAAACCACATGGCAGGTATTAGGGCATGGATAATTAAGTTCGACCAACTCAATCTTTGAGAACACCAAAGGTGAGTTGGGTCGAACTTGATCAGGCTTGCAAGGGTTGGGAGAATTTAGGCCAAAAATAGGTTAGAGGTTGGAAGTATGCAACTTTGCAACTTTGGGCTGGGATAGAAGAATTGAGTACACGTAAATCAAGAAAGTTGAAAATCTGTCCTATGTAACACCCCGGTCCCATTAATCTTGCACAACATTGTGAGGCTAGAGTTGAAAGTTACGTATCAATATGTTATTATCATGCATATTTTTTCAAGTAAACACTATTACCTTCACATTGGAAAAAAAATTGTTCATCTAGAAATGATAAAAAAAAAAAAGATTACAAATTATTTGACAAGACTAGTTTTTTTATTGTCGAGCATCTCTTGCAAACAAACTTATCACATGTTGATTGGAAGGCAAGAAGATTCCTCAAAGACATGTAGAACTAAAATGAAAAACTCCACCAAAAAGAAATGGGGGAGGGGGAGCGGGACTGTGATTGCAACGCACCTTAGCATCATGGGGCAATGCAAGAGCAGTGGTGAGAAGGGAGTAGCCAGTGAAGACACCAATCTCTAATGTCTTCACCGCATTAATGAGCTTTAGAAGCATTGCTATGAACTGCCCTTCATCAGCAGGTACACCCATGATGCTCCTGCAAAACATTTATCCATCTCAAGAATAGACTTCCATTGGTTTTATATATATACTCTCAAGCACAGAAATATATATATATATATATATATTCATATATGATCAAGTTTTTCTTTTAACCCCAAAGGGGATTTGTCCATTAGTGGTTTGTAGTGAGTAAAGCGTCTCAAGAAGAATCATATCTTGATTCAAATCCCCTTGGAACCATCCTTATTTCTTCCTTGGAGCTCTCACCCTTTTTGGAGTGGAAACGGTTTATAAGGACTATTCCCACTCTAAAGGAAGAATTCTATCACCACCGGTATTGTGATCATGTGATTGAATTCTCATATCATATCATTACTTTCACTTTTGAAAATATCTTTTTCCTGTGCTAATCAAACGGCGAGATCTTGATGATGAGTCATTCATTTCATTTGTAATAAGAAAAATAAGGAACAAAAAGTCACCTAAATATGAAGAAAGTAGGTTTGGCCTCACACTGCATGGTTTGGTATCTTGACTCTCAAAAATGCATATAAATACTCACACTTTATAAATTAATCAGAGAATGTGCACTATTTGTTTGGACAAATCATATAGTTTAAAATTTTTAATCAATGTAAATGATAAATTCCATTTCTTTTTAATGATTGAAAAAGTTTGACTGATTATGGAAATATCAAATGAAGTTTATTTATTTATTTATTTTTATTTAATTGGTGAAGTTGTAAAAGTTATTCCAAAAGGATTCAAATTGAGTAGAAACCGGGTCAAAACAGAATAATGACATAAATACAAAACCGAATTGAATGACACCATTATTTATGATTGGATGTCTATCTGACACTTCTCTCGTGTGCATAGAAATGTCAAATCATTACTTGCATGCATACACAAAAAAACACAAAGTCATCCCATACAAATATCTTACACTATCTAATCAAATTGAACAAATTTTACTAGCTTTAATTAATATCCTCCCATTAAGGAACAAAGTTAGTAAATACACGCATAAAACATATGAATGAAAAAACATATTTTTACATATTAAACCTTAGATCATTATTGGAAAATCAGATTTTCTAACTCAACTCGCCCTTTAAAAAACTTGACAAGTCGACTTGATCCAGGTGAGTAAGGTGTTTTTTACTTTTTAATGCACACCCCATTTCTTCGGATCGGACTCCTCTGTAGTGCACAAGGTGTGTAGCTCATCATCCAAAGGCCAAAAATGCTCAACACGTAGCACTAGGTATTTTCGATCGTTAGATCTATGTTACACGCTAATATACGCTACAAAGGATCTCATTCCCACTTCTTTTCTTTACACTTTATCAATACCTTAATTTTTATTTTAAAATGCCCATCAGTTATTAGTTTGTCACTTTTCTTTCGAATTTTAAAGCACTTTATATGTGAGACTCAATGACTCATAGTAATCTTAAAATTTAGATAAGGATAAAAATGGAAATTTAAAGTGTAAGAATATTAAATGCATATAATTTTTGCTAAAATTCAGTGACTTATATATTTAATAATAAGAAATCAAAGAGAATGGTACAAAATACAATCTAGGAGACCTTAGAAAAATCCAACGAAGCTATCCTAGGAAAAACCTCCACCTTCTGCATGGTCATCAGTAGAGAGATTTGGGATCACGGTTTGAGAATTTGGCATTGAGATTGGGATCGGTCAAGGCTGATTTCTTTCCAGATTGCTCTGGATCAAAAAGAAATACCCTTGATTTTAAGTTTAAATCCAAAATTTTGAACATTTTACCCCTTACCCGTACCAATCCACCAATATAATATCAGCCAATAATCGAGATTGGTTCAGTATATTGGCATCTGATCCAAACAATTTTAATTGATTCGATACGATTTAACATCAAACCATACTTAGGATATATCACAGCATAAAAGCAAAAGAAGCTCACAAACACCTAATTGGGCAAAAAGAGCATGTCCGGGAGCATGGCCATTGTCCCTAAACACAGGCCTTTGCGAAATGACTAACCCACCCCTTTATGAGAGAGAAAAATCCCATCCCTTTTGACGTTTCCATGGATGCTTGCATTGACCCCCATGCTGGTACAGGAGTCAGTTCCCTGGACAAAAAACTCTGGATATGGATTCGGATCCTCTCTAGTGCCCCGGTGCCAATCGGACAACTGTTAGAACCTAGGTACGCACCCTGACCTTTGGTTGCACATTAAGCGCACTTGAGAGGATTTGGTCTGAAAACTTCACACCCCGCTCCCAACCAAAACAAATATCCCAACTTCCCAAGTCTGATCATCCTCTTCTCAACAAAATAGAAAGCCTAAAAACCTAAACCCCTGGAGTGAGTGAAACTTACATGGGGCCATACTTCTTAATAGTTTCCTCTCTTAGTTCCTTGAGTTGAGCAGCTTCCTTTGGATACGTACTCGTTTCTAAGATATACTGTATTACAACAACACAAACCACAACAAACACCAAACACCAAAGCAAACAGAAAATAATGTAAGAGATCTTGTTAGCTTTCAGGTTCCTGATCTGATAATGGAGTGGGAAAGTCACAAAACCTTGAGGAGGGTTTCACTTTTGAGGATGCCTCTTCCTTCATGTTCTGCCATGGCTGAAGCTAGGACTGAAGCTTTGGTGTGGAGCAACTAACGGAGGTGATAATGAGAAGGGAAAAAAGTAGTAAATATATATAGGGAAAAAGAGGTGATAAATGATAAGAGGAAAAAGTAATAAATATATATAGGGAAAAAGAAAACTATTTGATTGTGTGTGTCTATTAGACATTGGTGGGTATGGAAAGACTGTGCTCCCCCGCCCCATGCATTGAAAGTGTCTTTGCACTTCCTCTCATTGGTCTACGCATTGATGCTTTGGTCACACAAGCGGGAAGCATTAGAGATAGGATCCGTTGCTTGTACGATCATCTGATTGTATAAGTCAGTGATCAACACCTCTTCTACTTTTTATCATTATAAGCATAAAGAGGTATATCTAAGAATAAAAAGGACAGATGTTAGCCACTGATTTGTACGATTAAGTGATTGTATGAACAATAGATCCATTTTTGAAGCATTATGGAGAATTGCATCTGATGGGGGGGCGGAAGTGCATAGGAATCACACTTACAATAGAAACAATAAAAACACATGAGAAAATATCTCTATAAATGTCCATTTCCATTTCATGAAGAACGGATTTTCGACCACATCATGTGTCGGGTCAGGGTGATGGGTTACTGTCATGGCAACTCCATATTGATTCTTCTTGCAAACGATGTGGAGTACTAAAGGAAATGGCTGATCACATATTGCTTGAATGTTCATTTGCTAAAGCCGTATGGTTTGGGAGTTCTTTGTCTTACATCCCACCCATTGATCAGGTGCCAATATTTTCAAAAAGGTTAGCTGGTTGGGATAGTATTTTTCACCATGATAAGAAGATAGCTTGTGAATCTCTATCTAAAGCCTCCTTCTTATGTTGGTACTTATGGTGGGCTAGGAATGATATGTTTAATATAAAGAACTGGAGCCCTCAAGAGGTAATTATGGTTGCAGAGAAGGATTTTATTGAATTTCAGATGACGACAACTAAACCCTAGCGGACTCAACCAGCACCAAGTCAAAGGGAAGCAAGTGAAGAAGGTAGGTGGATGCCTCTATCAATTGGATACTTGAAGGTAAATTGTGATGCTGCTCTACCTAGAGGAAAGTCTCACGGCGGTTTGGGATTCATATTTCGGGATAATAATGAAACTCAATTGCATGCTGTTTCTATCCCTCAATGTCTCACTTCACCCTTGCAAGATGAGATCTTAGCAATACGTCAAGCATTATCTTCAGCTATTGCAGCAGGATATACTCATCTTCAGGTGGGGATACATAGCAAGGAAGTGTATGAGTATTTAAATGATGTGAGGCACAATCCCCCCCCCCTTGAGGTGGCTACAGCTATTTCAGATGTGAAAAGTCTTGTAACGTCTTTCATCTCTGTTTCTTTTCATTCTATTCCACGGCCTCTGAATGGTATCGCAGATGCCCTAGCTTGGAAGGCCTTGTCTCTTATGTGTGTGACAGATTAATTTCCACTCATTGGCTATATGACCTATGTTGGTCTGAAGCCATTGCTAGTTCACATAATGATCAGTAATTTTCTATTCTACCATAAAAGGGAATAAACCAACTCCAAAATAAACTTTTGCCCTACCTACATCTATCTCATCGATGAAATAAGCCAGCAAATAGCTCTCTTCCATAGACCACATAAATGAGTTACTCTATTTACACCCTAAAATTCTATTGCTAAGGTTCTGTAACTTCTTATCGAGATCATTTTTTGGTGAGTAGCTGTTTCAGTCATGGTCCCTAAAGTTACAAAATTAGATCATACTATGGTCATAGATAATCAACTTGGTTCACTCCATGTGATCAAGAGGTAGAAGAATTATATTTCAGGAGATAATCCTCTGTGAACATCAATAAGATGATAACTTCCAAAAAAAAAAGGGGATTAAGTGTAAAGGTAAGCATGGATAAGTAGAAGCAATCTAAGAGAAGAGCTCCTCCAAGTTTTGGGGTCTCCACGGTCTTCAAATTACCATATATAACATAAGAGAGTAACTCTACTTGACCCAAAGTCTACCAACTAGGACACAAAATACACAAATTGAGACTTTTTTTTTTAGGGTAAATAAATGCACAATGGCAATCCATTCATTAGGCAGCATGAAATATTGAAAATCTCATCTACGTAGACACCCTATGGATATCTCCTAGTGGGATGCGAGTACTTAGAAATTCGGATTTTAGACTATCCATTTATATTTTTGACTTATCTAACCTAGATCTTCCTCACCCGACGGATATGATTCACTCTCAATACTTGTCTCTCAGTCGTCTTAGCTCTTTTCATTGTTCTCTAGAGTATGTCAAATCTTCAAAAATCTTCAGATCATTTAGCTACTTAACTTTTTATTTTAAATTGATGTCTAGTTGAATAAGATATATTATGTTTTGGGTGGATACCCTCTAACCCGAAACTGACTCCCCCTAAACAAATACAGATAGTGAATCAAATCACTTTTGACTATCAATTTACATTCCTACTCACGAACACCCCCTGAATGGATACAGATGCAATTTGAACAACTATCCGTTTACATTCCTACTTATGGACACCCCCTAAGCGGATTTAGATGCGAATCAAATTTAGATTTCAACCTATCCATTTACATCCTCACTTACCACTACGCTTCGATCATTACGTATGTATAAATGAGAATTTTAATAGGAACAGATCCCAAACCCTATATGATGGTTTCAAGTATCGGTATCATATTGGCCGTATGTCATATCGATATTCACTGAGACTGATATTGATACTTGACTGATCTTGATCGGTTGCCTGTATCATTTCAGGGGTTAAACAGTAAAATAATATACTTTTTACTGATTCAGTGATATGATATCGGCCAAGAATCATGATCAGACAGGACCAATACAATTCGATCTCGCCGATTCAAATTGATCCGATCTGATTCCTCAAACGATGACTGAGGGTTGAGGGAGAAAAACAATATCTTGGAAACCCTAAGTTCGATAGACCTGAGATTCAATTTGAGTGCTCCTTGGACCCTCCTCTACCTCTATCATGCAATACTGATTAAAGAGATTTCTCTCATAATTAGAGGATCAAGAGGATCTATTATGGTTCTAATCACTTCAAGAGAGAGAGAGAGAGAGAGAGAGAGAGAGAGAGTTTATTTATTTTTATTAATGACCATTTGTAAAGAGAGATCAACATTTCCATTTGCATACACAAAACAAGTCGTGTTCCCCCGGGGGTACTTGACAAGAACTCTTGGCATGAGGTCCTCGTGCTGCAGATTGACATTTTATGGCACAGTCTCTGCCACAGCCACGCCATATTTGCATACATGGTTCCTTACCATTCACCTTCTTCGCCACCATCGTCACTTCCACTGCTTTCATTTCACAACAAAAAACACCTTTTCATGAACCTCATGTATATATCAAAATAACATAAATGAATTAATGGACGGAGTTTTCCTAAGTTCATGGTGGATAGACGTCAGTTCACCATGGTCTATTAACATCGCACAATAGGGGCAATATATGGGAAGAGAGGGGAGGTCACATCAGGACCCTTTCTTTGTCGTGAAAAAAAACTTTGTCCTAAATGAATCTAATGCATAGTTACGAGGTTAGAGATGGTTGTAAACCTAAGATGAGGAGAACAATGAAGAGAAAGATATGTAAAGCCTTGGCCATCTTTTTACTAATCCCACGACTTCCTCTAATTGGTTTCTCCTTTTCTTTTGATGATCTTCTTCTTTTCTTCTTCTTGGTATGATACTATTGTCTATTTATAGGCACATCAATGATTGCAATTTCTGGCCAGCATTAATAATACCAACAATTTTGGAAAGATCCTTGCTGTCTTCTGGGTGGAAATTATTAGGGTGTCTTTCTTCTTTTGTTTTGGTGAAACCCATTGTTTGGGGTACCTGGACCTCTCCAGCGTACATCTAATGGCTGAGGGCACCCGAGCATACATCCGAACACACAGACACACAATCCAAGGAGCTCCTAAACATTAAATATGTGCTGGGTGCCCAGCTGCCCTGGAAAGGATATTGTTCCTTGTTTGGAAAAATATTATCCTTTAATTAGTAGATAAAATATATCTTTCATGGTTTTATCTTCCCTTATTTGCTTTTTATTTTTTTATGAAATATCTTCCATTATTTTCCACTTATGAAAGAAGCACTGAATTACCTTATTCTCATCACTAGTAAATCTAGGGGCGTCAATGGGCTCTAACTAGTAAATCTAGCAGTGTCAATGAGAGAGAGAGAGAGAGAGAGAGAGATTATTTATTTAGGAAAGAGTCCTGCTATCATGAAAGATACTTTTTTAGTGTTATTTTATGAGGCTATTATTTTGGAAATTGATTATTTAGGAAAGAGTCCTGGTGTCATATTAGGGGACAGATAATTTTAGTGTTATTTTATGAGGCTATTATTTTGGAAATTGATCATTTAGGAAAGAGTCCTGGTGTCATATTAGGGGAGTCCTGGTGTCATATTAAGGGACAAATAATTTTAGTGTTGTTTTATGAGGCTATTATTTTGGAAAATTGATTATTTAAGAAAGAGTCCTGGTCATATTAGGGGAAAGATAAATTTAGTGTTGTTTTATGAAGCTATTATTTTGGAAAATTGGTTATTTAGGAAAGAGTCCTGATGTCATATTAGGGGAAAGATAAATTTTGTGTTGTTTTATGAGGCTATTATTTTAGGAAATTGATATTCAAGAAAGTGTCCTGGTTTCATATTAGGGAAAAGATGATTTTAGGGTTGTTTTATGAAGCTATTATTTTGGAAACTTTTCTGCTTACATGGTAAAGAAAAGTTCAATTGAAATCTTATCTTTCCTTATGTTCCTCAAAATTAAACCTAAGCCTTATGCTCAAGCAAGAAAACTAAACCCCATCAGAAAAAAAAAAGTATTTTTCTATCTCATCTCTACATATATGCTTGCATCACATTTTTGGATTTTATTTTTATTTTTTTTAATCTGAGGTTTCAAATTCTTATCTCAGATTGGTTGAATTTAATTTTTTATTTTTTATTTTATGTTCCCAATAAAATCTAAATGATATCTATTACCAAACTAAATCCCACATCTACCAACCCCCTCCCCCAATCCAAAAAAAAAAAAAAAAAATGGCATATTTTTTTTTATTAGTTTTACTTCAAAATTCTAACTTTCTCCCCCTCCCCACTTTTTTCTGAAATAAATTCACTCACTTATTGAAAAAGATTTCCCTACCCCTCCCATCCTACAGTGTCAATTGGCCGGTTTAGTTCAGTTTTGGTTGGGTTAAATCGGTTTCGGTCTAGGAATGAGGGAGATCAAAACCAATCCGTTAAGAAACTTTGGTTTTTGGTTGGTTTCGGTTTTGGTCCGGTTTGATTTCAGTTTATTTTGATTTTTCAATATCGGGATAATACCGGTTTAGATCGGTTTATTAGTGGGCTTGAACCATAATGAAATCTTACATTCATAACTTTTTTTTTTTTGCTAACGACGGGTATCCAAGCCTTTGGCATGACGAGTCCTGCGGGCCCATATTGACCCCACAACCGCATGGATCGTGTCATACCAGGGTTGAATGAGAACCATTCAGGTTTTATGAAAAAAACGCTTTAATTTTTTTATTAAATCATGGTTTATCGTTGTAAGGGAAAGACAATTAATATTGAAACCAATGGATAACAAATTACTAAGGAGATAACTAATATTGAAATCACAAAATGAATCCTATTATCCAATCATTCATTTAAGTATCCAACTAGTTTTGTATAGTGAACAAGGGAATCAATGGAAGCATTATTACAATTTACAAATCAATTTCTCTATTCATAACCTAATATTCAATGATTTGTAACAATTCCCATTACAATAAAAATTTTTCTCACTAATATTGTAAAAAATGGATAGACTATTCACCAATTTATAATCTCATAATCATTTATTTTTTTATCAGTTTCATTCGGTTTGGTTATTGATCGGTTAGGTTTGAACCGATTTTTAGCTGGTCCCAACATACCTCAGTCCAAAACCAATCCAATAAAGGTCGGTTTGGTTCGATTAAGGTTTTATCGGTCAGCTTCGATCGATTTTATCGGCTCGGAACAGGTTTTGACACCCTTGCTCACCATCGATGCATGCCGTTAGCATCCGCAAGCCAACTGCATGCACATCCTCTGCCCTTAGATTTAGAATGGAATCTCAAATTTCCTTTTCTGTCACAAAGGTTTTCGTTGGAAAGCAAATTTAATCACTAGTGGGACGTAATTTTTTTTTTTTTTTTGGTCTATATTAAGTTAAGTTTATACTTTTTTTTTTTTTTTTTGCTGAGAACCAGCAAGGAAATCTTATTAAGAAAGAGTAAAAGGAGAAACAGCTGCAAAAGCAAAGAAAAACCCAAGAAATTTATCACTGTCGGCAATGAATTAATTAAGCAAGTTTTCATTTTGTGCGTTGGGAATGCCATTTTTTCTAGAGCCGATTGACAAGGGAACCCACATATACAGATGGATTTGTGCGAAGGTGGATTCAAACATTGACTCGTGGCGTTAGGTCCACGGGCTGCCTTACATCTTGCAGCACACTTACTGTCATAGTCACCCAAAACCTGGTAACAAAGACGAGCATTCACCTTCACCTGTACTGTAGCATTTTCAAAATAAGAAAATAGTAAAGAAAGGAATTCTAGTTAAGGAAGAGGAAATTAGATATAATAATAATAATGAGGAAAACATGTATTCTATCTGAGCAAGCGACACTTTTTCATTTTCAAAATTCAATGATTGTAGAAGTTTTTTGGAATTCAAAATCATTTTAACTCCAAACTTTTACAACCTTTGGATTTTGAAATTGTACAGGTGTCACGTATGTAGAGAGAATTACACAAGAATTACACGATTAAGAATTGAAAAATATCTAAATCCGTAGATCACCTGAGATGAAAAGCAGAGCTAAGAAAAGGATAAGAAAAGTAGGAGTGAAGAACTTGGCCATCTCTTACTAAACAACTCTCTTTTTAACCTGCAACCTTCTTTCTTTGTTTCTTCTTCTTAATCTTCAAAATGATCATTGTGTTAATTTATAGAGTTACAGTGAATCCAACTTGGAAACAGTTGAGGAATGGTATTCGCTGAGCTGTTTGAAGGCATTAGTTTGGAATTCTTTTTGAGCTAATAGAAAATTAATTAAAAGAAAAAAAGAGTACAATGCATAATCTATGGGAAAAAAGAAGAAGAAGAAGAAGAAGAAAAAAGATACCACCATGAGAAATAGAAACGACTAAAAAAAAATATAAATAAATAAATAAAAAAAGGAAAAAACCTTTATGTCAAGATCACTCCTTTGAAATTGAAGTGCAACCAAACGGGGCTTAAATGCTTCTCGATTCCTAATTCTTGGTGAGGTTTTGAATTGGTTCAATCCGTGGGAGCAAGGAATTAAAACGACCATGCCAAAAAGATTTTCACTCCCATATTGATCTTGAATAACAAGAATCAATAGAATCAAGAATTAGGAATGCAACCAAATGTACATGAACTCCGGTTCCCATATGTTTCAAAAGCCGATGCGTGTAAGAATTTCACACCGTCAAGCCTGGTTAGGCCGGACGGATTGACATCCGTAGACGAAATAACCCAAGGATGGAGTTAGGAGAGTGACAAGTGTGCAATTTTCATTGGTTTGAGTAGTTATAATTACTCTCTTGCTGTTGTGGAAATTCGAAGTTATAAAAGGAACAATAATGGAATAGACGGGGCATCTCCAACAGATCAAACAACACCAAAACCTATCAAGTAAATCAGTCTATCTTTGTCTTTATCTTTCCTCCGTGTATATGTTGTTTTTTTTCATTTCTCTTAACAAAGATCATGACAGCCTGTGCTTCATCATGACCGTCTCAATTTCTATTCACGGCAGTAGGTGGTAAGTTTGTCCGAACCCGCCTTGAGCCTGAACGCTATATAACCCAGTTATGAGGGTCAACCCAGCCCAGCCCGACCCAGCCCTGGGTTGAGACCTAGGCCCAGCATGGCCTGGCCCAACTTGGCCCAATTTTAACCCTGTATTATTGTGCAGTAATTGTGTTCCCCATCCCATAGGCCCACATCATTTGTCTGTATGACTTCAACCCACATCATGTGTTACACAAGCCACATATTCTTATCTGTTGAGTTAAGACGATAAATGACTAAATTATTTCCCCCCTTTTTTTACATAGATTGTCTTTGTGTCTCATGTCATGTATTAATATGAATTTTAGATACAATAGCAATCATGAAGAACTAGGCCAAAATTTGGCTTGTTCAATTTTTGGGAGATGTGGTGATGTTGAGGGATTAAAAGATTTATCTTATAACTAAATTGACAACCTTGCTTGCTACAAATTCATGGATTAGGGTGGACAAGGGTTGGCCATAGTTTTAACATCTCCCCCACCTCCGCTTTGATAAGTATAAGCTTAACATTTGTGATCCTTTGAATAAAAATAATAATAAAAAAAAAAACAAAAATAAAATAAAATAAATAAATAATGGACCAGCTAGTGTCAACCTGACCCAACCCTGAGCCCAATAGGGTTGAATTGAGGTCTTAAGAAACCTAGCCCAACCCGCCTGTTTCACCCCTACATGGCAGCCTTTGTTTTTTCCAATTAATGGATCATATTCATCTTTTTCTTCTTCCATTATGATTTGCTTTTCCATTGAATTCTTTGGATCATTTTGAGGCACCAGAAAGATCTCACTTCTCTAGTTAGAAGTCAATTTTATATTCTATAACATTGAATCCTTATAATTCTGGCGTGCACGCACACTTTTCTATATTATGCCGTGTATTCGTTGCCAAATTTCTTTTACAAATACTCTCTCACCTTCTTTTTAGTTAATTTAATAAAAAAAAAAAAAAATCTTATCCGCTTGCATACTTCCCGCTTAGTCAGGAGGAGCGTCTGCCTCTACCTATGCCAGCTCGTCCCTTGTGTCAAGACGTGGGAGAGCACAAACGGATTGCAATCTTGTGCCCTAATTAAATTATCTATTTTTTCAGAACTGCTGAAGACATGGTTCTACATACTGATCCGATAAACTAAATTGGGTTTGTATTGGTAGTGGCAGACGCTTTTTTTTTCTTACCCTTAATCCATACCGCTAAAACAATATGGGATTGGCCAGAAATCAGTAGCAGCCTCTTCCCAATATCGATATGGGTCATTCGCTTTAACCAATTCAATACTGATACAATGTCTTTTCATCTCCCGTTTCTTTTATTCCCTATAACCCTACTCCCGTAAGGTGGTGTACTTGATTCGCGATCATAGCCTTGTGATGAGCACCATATCATTATATCATCATAGTATTATACNATCCAGTTTACACAAAATCAAGGTATGACAATGTTTATTAGTAGAATTAAAATTTTTATTTAAATACAAGTAATGGAAATAGGATTTTTATTTTAATTTCTTTTCCCTTGTGTTCTTATTTACGTATGTACTATAATTGAAGGTGACGCCTACAGTAGTGCCTCTCCCGGAAATTCGACCGATGTATTGAGAATTTTTCTTTACTTACTTGCTTTTTATTTCAGTTTTTTTTTTTTTTTTTTTTTTTATTTGTTAGTTTAGATTTATTATTTGCAGATTTTTTTTTTAGTTGTTATTTTTAGTATTTATTTTACTTCTCTAATTAAAGTAATCCGGTATTAGAACTGTTTAATTTAGATGTTGAATGTGTAGATCATTTTCTTTTGTTTATATGCATGTTCTAGGATCATAATCTAAAATCAACCACCCTTTGTTTACTCTCATTGTACTTAGGGTGGATAAGATAGAGTGACTAATCTCCTTGTGATCAATCCGTTGGTTATAAGATACCGTACGATTGCAGTAACATATTTTTAAACTCAAACACTTCATATTTGTCTTTTGGATGAAAGGTAAGCCAACCCTATATGCTTCCCCATTTGGGTCTATTGCAATTATCTGCCAAAAATAAAGTCTTATATTATTATACTAAATTGATTGACCAATCAACACACCAATGCTCAACCCACCCAGTAGCCCAACTCATTGCATGGAAAAAGGAAAGGGCAGGTTGATGGCCCTTGGATTTGACTAGGCCTTTTGGTAGAGAACTTTGGGTCCTACCTACCTATAAAATTTAGCTCTGCCTGACATATCATATGGCAAGTATAAGGTCAAGGATAATTAAGTTGGACCAACCCAACATGGCATATGGTTTGTGTTTTTGAGAACACCAAGGATGAGTTGGGCCGAACTTGATCAGGCTTGCAAGGGTTGGGAAAATTTAGCCCAAAAATAGATTAGGGGTTGGGAGTCAGCAAATTTGCACCTCTGGGATGGGATCGAAGAATTGAGTGACACCTCTATTGGTGTATTTAGAAATTAGAACATGACATCTTCTTTTAATTGTCCCTTATCTTATTTCCAAAGATCTTTAAGATAGGGGCATAAAAGAGTTTTCAAAAAAAGTTGAAGGTGACGTATGAATACGTTATTATCATGCATATTTTTTCGAGTATACATGTAAAATCACATTATTACCTTCACACTGGAAAAGAAATTTGTTCATATTGAAATGACAAAAAAGTAAGATTATAAATTATTTGACACGTTGAGAACTAATTTTCGTTTGGCGAGTAACTCTGCAAACAAACTCATCACATGTTGATTGAAAAACAAGAAAAAACCTCAAAGACATGTAGAACTAAAGTGAAAAACTCATGTTTCTTCTTTAGATGGTGAAAACATCTGAGTTGACATCCTCGGCAATAAGCGATAAGATGCAGTGAGTATCAGACGGCTGAGTGCATCTAGGTACGTATCTTAAGGGGTTCTCAGTCACCCAATTTTTACTACACCGATGCAGCGGTTGCACATGATGTTCACACCTCTTGTGTATTCCATTATAAAGGGGATTATTATATACAAGGCTATACATGGAAAGAGAACTGGGAAAGACAGACCTATACATTACATGGAAACTACATACAAAATATGAAAAGAAAGTATTACAGAACATTGTAATTGCTACAGCTAATACCTTCCCTTTCAAATCCAGAGTCTAGGGATCAGAAAGTGATCCTATGACTGGGAGGATCTGAGCATGCATCCAAGGTCACCCTAGCCGTGGGATCACTCTCCAGCCCCTTGGCTCTATGGAGAAGAATCCTATCCCTTCTCTCCAAGCATATATGGAGGAAATTTGTTTGTATTTTTATTTTATTTATTTATTTATTTATTTTTGATGAATGAAAATATATCAAATAGAAAAGAAAACAAATACAATAGACAAAACATTCCGACTAATCGAAGGTAAATACTCTACCCAAAGAAAGCCAATCCAAGAGGAAAAAGGCAAAAAAACAAGCCCTAAGAGATAAGGGCATATAGAGAAAAGTTATTAAGTATCGAGATCAAATTTGCCCACCAATGCATCACATTATAAGAAATATAGCTTCTGCATTTCTTTGACTTGACTCTTGACATAGGAATTTACCTTTAATTAGTCGTGAGACTTATTTGACACACCTTAAATAATATAATATAATAAATATACGTGTATAGATAAAACTAATGAGTGTCACAAACAAGAGAGCATTCTCATAAACAATCTTCTCCGACCATGGAACCTGACATGACTGGAACACTTTTGCTTATATTGATTAGTAAACCATGCATGTACATTTTGCGGTATAACAATTTAGATAAAATTAAACCATAATTAATGTTTTTAATCTTTAACTCAAAACCTATTATGAGCTTATTATATATGGCAGTGGGAGATCAGTGACAAGTCAATTTTAACATATACTGGATGGGATATAAAGGTGAAATATGGACTAAAGTTTTTTTTTTTTTGCTAAAGATTCTGAAAGTTCAATAAAATATAAAGATACTGAACAAAGGAACGAGGGAAGATTTACCCCCCACCTTCGGCATTGCCATCAGTAGGGGAAGAAAAAATCCCTAATACACAAAACGAAATCTTGGTCTGGAAATAGCATCTAGGGCAATTTCAGAGTTAATCCTTGTAGGGAAGGAAACTGGGCAGCTTGAAGACTCGGTTTTTGCCGCCTCTTTTGCAAGAAAATCAGCTACTACATTTGCTTCTTGAAAGCAGTGTGTAATTTTCCATGTTATGGAGTCAAGAAACCAAAGGCAAGAGATCCAATCCTGATAAGAGTACCAAGGAATGGATCGAGCTTTGACTGCTAAGACAACTGCTTCAGAGTCTGATTCGATCCAAAGTGAGGATGCCCTCATTACTGTAGGCAATAGAATGCCATCAATGAGAGCTTTGAGTTCAGAAAAGTAGTTTGATTGGATACCCAAAAAACTTTTAAATGATCCAATGACACCTCCCTTGTGGTCTCTGAGGACGCCCCCTGCGCCAGCTTTACCAGGGTTCCCTAAAGAGCAGCCATTGATATTCAGCTTTAACCAACCCCTAGAAGGCTTGCACCAAGTCACTTCTAGCGTAAGAGGAGGGCTTCTTGAGCTAATTGTTATCCCAAGGCGACGACAGCAGAGAAGGTCACTGGTGTTGTTAATAACACTCTGAGTGCTAAATTTTGCGAGCTGAATTTCTTGTTTGATTTTTTCAAATATGTGAAGGGTAGAATGTAGAGTGCCATCATGGAACCTCCCATTCCTTTCTCTCCAAATATTATCAGCAATAACTACCAGCCCAATTGACCATGGATCTTTCACTGAAAGGGATCTTCTTTTCCTGGTCCACCACAAGGCTAGGTGAGGAAGATCAGTGGGGATAGGCCAATATAGTCCGAAGCAGTCCAGAAATCGATTCCATACATCCACAGAGAAGTTGCATCTTAAGAAGATGTGGTTGAATGATTCAGCATCCATACCACAGAGACAACATTTAGAGACCATTTGAATGCCTCTTTGGGCAATGATATCATCTGTAGGGATTTTCCTGTGCATTAATCGCCATCCAAAAATCGACTGGCAAGGCTGCAGAGATTTGTTCCACACTAGGGAAATCCATGGGACCTTAGGATTCCTTCTTCTGATTTCATTCCAGGCTAAGAAGGAGGAGAAAGCACCCAACTCTGATCCACTCCAGAAGCAATGATCTTCCGAGTCAAACTGAGGAATTCGGATTTTTTTTGCTGTAGAAAAAAAACTCCTTTAGTGTTTCAGAGTTGACCTCAGGGAGGGCCCACTTGCCGTCTGAAATTAGAGCTGAAACCGTTGTCAAGGAATTATAGAGAGGTGAAAGAACCCCGCCACATGATTCCACAATCGAAGATCCACCCAACCAGTTGTCGTTCCAGAGATTAATTTTTTCCCATTTCCTATGGTCCATCTCTCTCTACTAGACACAAACTTCCAAACTTTGTGAATTCTAGGTCAAATAGACGATGGTCTAATAAATTATTTTGGGTGGCCATTTGATAGAAAACGAGCCTTAAGGAAGCTAGAAAAAGCTGAATTTCCATGCTTGAGGTTCCAAGCCATTTTACAAAGTAGAGATGTGTTGACATCTCGCATCCTACGAATGCCAAGGCCCCCTTCTTCAATAGGTTTGCAGACTTGATCCCATTTTACCGTCACTACCTTTGAAGAGTCTAAATCTCCTGTCCAGATAAAATTTCTCATCCACTTTTCCATTTGCACAATCATTGAAGATGGTCACTAGTAGATTGAATGATTGTGTACAGGCATACTGGAAATAACAGATTTGACTAATTGGATCCGACCAGCTATTGAGAGAGTCTTCCCTTTCCATTCTAATAAGTTATCTCTAACTTTGTCCAGAGTTGGCATCACATATTGAGATTTAACTCTGCCTTTGAAGATTTCCACTCCAAGATACTTTGTGGGAAACTTGCATGTATGAATTCCCATAATGTCTATTATGGTTTGTTTTCGAGAAGCTGGAATAGGGCCCATGAAGAGCTTGCTTTTTTACAGGTTGACTGATTGGCCTGAGAATTCCTGATACTTTCCGATAAAATCTTTCAAGTTTCTCACGTATTTACTGGAAGCATTGATGAAAATAAGAATGTCATTAGCAAATAACAAGTGAGTAGGGACTGACGCACCTCTAGGGCCTTTCAAGGCTGTGATGTCTTCTTTTGTAGAGAAGATGCTTGAGACCTCTGCAGAGAACCTCTTCAGCTAAGATAAATAGGATTGGAGAGATCGGGGCACCATGCCGCAGCCCCCTTTCAACACCAAAATATCCAACCGGACCACTATTTAATAGGATGGAAATTTTTGAAGAGGAGAGAATCTGATGAATCTAGTTTCCCCAAGTATCAGAGAAGCCAAATTTTTTCAGAACCTGCACAATAAAATCCCATGAAATGGTGTCAAAAGCCTTTTGGATGTCTATTTTTGCACCAAGACCGCCCCCTCTTGTAGAAGAGTGCATAATATCTGCAAGTTCAGATGTCAGCGCTATGTTGTTATGAATAATCTAGCCTTTCTGGAGCACTCCCTGTTCTTCAGATATCAATCTAGGAAGGAGAAAAGACAATCTGGTTGCTAGAATTTTTGAGTTCACTTTGCCGTAGAAGTTTCCCATGCAGAGAGGCCGAAATTTTTCTAGAGACATTGCTCCATTAACTTTTGTGATTAAAGCTAATAAATTATTGTTCAGGCCCGGGTGCATCAAACCTGAAACAAAAAAATCCCTCACGGCTTTTTCAAAGTCTTCAGAGATAGAATCCCAATAGAAGCGGAAGAATGACCCAGGGAAGCCATCTGAACCAGGAGAGCTATCAGGGTCAAGACCCCACACTGCCTGTTTGATCTCGTTTGTTCCCGGGATCGCAACCAGACTAATAAGGTCCACCTCGTCAATGAGTCTGGGAATACCCTGTAGTAAGTCCAAGTGATCCGTCACTGGCACCCTCTTGTGGAAATCTTCATAGAAGCTGGACATGTAGCTACCAATGTTGTCTCGATTTGAGATAACTGGCCCATCAGATTTTTTCAGACGTCTAATGGAATTCTTGGCTCTCTTAATTTTGGTGTAGAGATGAAAAAATTTTGAGTTCCTGTCCCCCTCCTTCAACCACCTGATCCTCGATTTTTCAGCCCATAATTTGTCATGATTTTTCATAGCAACCAGATGGGCAGATTTTGCATCATCTTCTTGCCCAAAGAGAATGTCATCCATACCCTACACCTCAATTTTAGCTTGAATCTCATCCAGTGCCTTTCTAGTTCTGACCAGTTCAACTTCAAAGTTTGGAAAGTTTTCCCTTGCCCAGTTTCTAATTATTGGCTTCAGACTTTTCAGTTTCTGAGCAAGAACATAAGTTGGAGGACCTGAGATCCTATGATTCCATGAATCAGAAACTAGCTGAAGGAAGGAAGGATGCTCTATCCAGAATTTGTGAAAGCGGAAAGGGCAGTTTGCAAGCCTGGGAGACATCTCAGATAAGAATAAAATTGGAGAATGATCCGAGAAGTCCCTAGGGAGGACCCATTGAGCACAGTCCTAAAAGTGGTTCAGGCAATTCTCATTGCAGAAACCCCTGTCAAGCACTGCAGAGACATTGCCCCTTCTTCTATTATTGGTCCAAGTGAATTTTGGACCTTGAGATGCTAATTTAATGAGTGAACAGGAGTCAATCATTGCTTCAAACTCTGCCGCCGAGCCCATATTAAACGTGCCAGGACCTAGTTTTTCATGGGAAGCCAGAGTGGCGCTAAAGTCACCTACCACCATCCATGGATAAGTCATGGCCGATACTGACCCAAGCTCGATCCAGAGTTCTCTTCTAATGGCTCTAAAGTTGCTCGAATGGACTGAAGAGATTATAATAGGCTGGCCTTTCCAAACGATCCTAACAGAGATTTGTTGTTCAGAAGAGGAAATAGGAAAGGGTTTAGGAATACCTCTCTTCCAGAGCATCCAGAGGTTTGGGACTTTGTGTCTGCTAGAATTGCAGATGAGATCAGCTTCGTAGCCCAATTTTCTAAAGAAGTGAGTAGGGTAAGCAGAAGCGTCGATCATAGGTTCGGCCAGGCAAAGAATGTCAGGCTCCTTACCACTTATTTGTTTCTTCAGAGACATGCGTGCTGAGGCCTTCTTGAATCCTCTTACATTCCAAAAGAAGACCTTCATGATTATTGAAAGTGAAAGAAAAGTAGCACTAGATATTCAATGAAGTGTCATTATTGAAGAGGATGGACTTGCACTCTATGGTTGGCAAATTTAGGAGAAACTTAGATGGATTGGTAAAAAAGGTAAGGAAGAAATGGCCTTGTGATGGGACCATCAATAGCAGCCTCAATTTAGAGCCATGTAGGGGAAGCATTGTGATTGGGCCATCAAGAGTATCTCAATTTAGAGCCATGTAGGAATGTGTCTCTGTGTCTCTTGGCATGGTAGTGGTTGTTAGTGTAATAGAGTGTCGGCTTAAGTCCAGGGAGAGGTCTCTTGTTTCATTCCCTTGAGTTGGAATGCCAACCCCTAATGACTTATGCACCCTCAATAATTTCTGGTTAAAAAAAGTAAAATAAAATAAAATTTAGAACCATATGTCCTATTCAAACCGTTTGTAAGGGGATGTGCCTCTTGGCATGGTAGTGATTGCAAGTGTAGTAGAGTGTTAGTTTAAAACCAAAATTCAACTGAATCTTTTCATTTTTAATAGGCAGTTTCATTTTCCGGTTCTGCTTCTAAATCGACACCCTTATGATCAATGAGCTCCCTTCACCTCCTGGTTTTAAAACAGGGACCGGATCAGTTAGTATAGGCTAAATTGAATTGATATTGACCTTGCCCGATCCCGATCTTAATCAATATGTTCCCAATATATGGGTAAGGCCCAAGGGTAAAAACATAATAAAAAATTGATTTTTTTTTTTTTTTTTTTTTTGGATAATTCTATCTGATGCAGGCCAATTCAGATTGGTATTAGCCTTGATTGATCTATAACTGATACTGAGTTTTAGAATCTTGCTCAACAGTTCGACGACAACCATTAGCCCACTCATCTATCGGTCTGGTTTGGGTTGATTGGTCCGGGTCTTTCTTAGGCACTTTTTTTTTTTTTTTTTTTTT
>NC_056561.1:12037315-12078817 GCF_013358625.1 Macadamia integrifolia
AGTTTTTTCTTCAGTCTGATAGAGATGCTATCTTAAAGATCAACCTAAGTCTATTCCCAAGTGCTGATAAGATGTTATGGGGGGCCTCAAAGGATGGTGTTTTTAGTGTGAAATCGGTTTATCATCTATTATCTAATTTAAAGCAAGTAAGAGATAAAGATGGAGCTGCATGTAGAGCATCCACATCAAGGTGTCACAAATGGGAGCATGTGCCTGAGACCGTTTGGAAACGTATTTGGGCTACCAATTCACTACCAAAAGTAAAAGCTTTCATGTGGCCAGTGTGTGCAGGGAGTATTGCTTCAGGTGATGGGTTACAGTCATGGCAGCTCCATATTGATTCTTCTTGCCAATGATGTGGAGCAGTAAAGGAAATGGCTGATCACATATTGCTTGAATGTTCATTTGCTAAAGCCGTATGGTTTGGGAGTTCTTTGTCTTACATCCCACCCATTGATTAGGTGCCAATATTTTCAAAATGGTTAGCTGGTTGGGATAGTATTTTGCACCAGGATAAGAAGATAGCTCATGAATCTTTATCTAGGGCCTCCTTCAAATGTTGGTACTTATGGCGGGCTAGGAATGATATGTTTAATATAAAGAACTAGAACCCTCAAGAGCTAATTATGGTTGCAGAGAGGACTTTTATTGAATTTCAGATGACGACAACTAAACCCTAGCGGACTTAACCAGCACCAAGTCAAAGGGAAGCAAGTGAAGAAGGTAGGTGGATGCCTCCATCAACTGGATACTTGAAGGTTAATTGTGATGCTGATCTACCTAAAGGAAAGTCTCACGGTGGTTTGGGATTCATATTTCGGGATAATAATGGAACTCAATTGCATGTTGTTTCTATCCCTCAACTTCTCACTTCACCCTTGCAAGGTGAGATCTTAGCAATACGTCAAGCATTATCTTCAGCTATTGCAGTAGGATATATTCATCTTCAGGTGGAGACAGATAGCAAGGAAGTGTATGAGTATTTAAATGATGTGAGGCACAATCCCCCCCCCCTTGAGGCGGCTACAGCTATTTCATATGTGAAAAGTCTTGTAACGTCTTTCATCTCTATTTCTTTTCATTGTATTCCACAGGCTTTGAATGGTATTGCAGATGCCCTGGCTCGGAAGGCTCTGTCTCTTATGTGTGTAACAGATTAACCTATTTCCACTCTTTGGCTATATGACCGATGTTGGTCTGAAGCCGTTGCTAGTTCACATAATGATCAGTAATTTTCTATTCTACCAAAAAAATGGGAATAAACCAACTCCAAAATAAACGTTTGTCCTACCTACATCTATCTCATCAATGAAATAAGCCAGCAAGTAGCTCTCTTCCATAGACCACATAAATGAAGCTGAAGATAATGGATTTGAGGCAGTTTTGGAGGGTATTCTGCTAGCTAGACACCATCATGCTAGGGGTGTTTGGATTGAGTCAGACTCAGCGTCCGTGGTCTCAACAGTTCAGAGAAGGGAGATTCCATGGTTCGCCCAGCAGAAATGGAGATCTGCCATTCCCTTTTTGGAGTTGGTGCAATGGAAGATCACTCACTGTTTTCGTGAAGCTAATGTAGTCGCTGATTTTCTAGCTAGGAAAGCATCTAAATCTTGTACTTCAGAATTCTCGGTGGAGTTCCCGAGACATGTAGTTGCTGAGTTAGCTTCAGATGCGTTGGACAGGCACCATTTTCAATTTGGCTAAGCCCTTTGCTTGCTCCCTCTGCTGATGGCAATGCCGAAGGTGGAGGTTGCAAGTGGGTTTAGTGGGATCGGCCTGCCCTTTTGTATTTCTCTTTGTTTTGCTTTTTTCTCTTTCAATAAAATTACCTTTTAGCAAAAAAAAAAACAGATTTAGATGTGAATCAAATTTAGATTTCCAACTATCCATTTACACCCTCACTTACCACTACGCTTCGATCATTACATATGTATAAATGAGAATTTTAATAGGAACATATCCCAAACCCTATATCATGGTTTCAAGTATCGGTATCATATTGGCCGTATGTTATATCGATATTCACTGAGACTGATACTAATACTTGACTGATCTTGATCGGTTGCCCGCATCATTTCAGGGGTTAAACAGTAAAATAATATACTTTTTACTGATTCAGTGATATGATATCGGTCAAGAATCATGATCAGACAGGGCCAACACAATTCTATCTCACCGATTCCAATTGATCCGATCCGATTCCTTAAACGATGACTGAGGGTTGAGGGAGAAAAACAATATCTTGGAAACCCTAAGTTCGATAGACCTGAGATTCAATTTGAGTGCTCCTTGGACCCTCCTCTACCTCTATCATGCAATACTGATTAAAGAGATTTCTCTCATAATTAGAGGATCAAGAGGATCTATTATGGTTCTAATCACTTCAAGAGAGAGAGAGAGAGAGAGAGAGAGAGAGAGAGAGAGATTTATTTTTATTAATGACCATTTGTAAAGAGAGATCAACATTTCCATTTGCATACACAAAACAAGTCGTGTTCCCCCGGGGGTACTTGACAAGAACTCTTGGCATGAGGTCCTCGTGCTGCAGATTGACATTTTATGGCACAGTCTCTACCACAGCCACGCCATATTTGCATACATGGTTCCTTACCATTCACCTTCTTAGCCACCATCGTCACTTCCACTGCTTTCATTTCACAAGAAAAAACACCTTTTCATGAGCCCCATGTATATATCAAAATAACATAAATGAATTAATGGACGGAGTTTTCCTAAGTCCATGGTGAATAGACATCAGTTCATCATGGTCTATTAACATCATACAATAGGGACAATATATGGGGAGAGAGGGGAGGTCACACCAGGACCCTTTCTTTGCCGTGAAAAAAAAAACTTTGTTGATTGTTTGGAGGAAGATGGATACCAAGAACAACAGAGGAGAGGGTAGCTCTGAGGCGGAGGGAATTCTGGGATCCCATGGGGACCGGCCGCCGGATAGAGGTAAACAAAAAAAAAATCACTGATTTTTGGTCGGCTGTACATAGGCATCACACCCTCTAGGATCCTGGGGAGGCCCCTAGCGTACAACATGAGACTGGAACAGGTTCTGACAGGAACATAGAGAAGGGGAATGAGACGCAGTCTCAGGTGGAGGCTACCATCGAGGCTTTACCTGTATTCAGGGATGGCGGGATTGACCAGAGGGAGAAATCCTATGCTACGGTGACGAAGAGATCTCTACTGAACATCGAGAACCTGCCAGATCCGATTCATGCAGGGCCCCTCACTAAGGTAGTTATCCCTCAGGAAGCATATGAGGAGAAGCTGCAAAGTTTCAACTTTGCGCTGATCGGGAGAGTCAATTTTCGATTTATTTCGATGAATGATGTGCGAAGTGCTGCCAAGGAAGCCTGGAATCTGAAAGGTAGAGTAAATCTTGCTCCCTTGGGGAAAGGCTTTATTCTTCTCCGATTTGAAATCGAAGGGGACATGTCATCCATGTGGAAACGAGGCCCAGTTAAGGTGAAGGGACAGGTCATTCATTTTCAGCGATGGCGCCCAGAATTTAGTATTCACGATGATCATACCCAAACTAAATTAGTGTGGATTCGCTATCCTGAACTGCCTATGGAATATTGGCATGAGCGAATTTTACTATCAATGGCCAAGGCCTCTGGACGCCCTGTGGAGATAGACCGTAGGACGAGGAACGCCACTATGGGCAGCTATGCACGTATCCTCATAGAAGTGGAACTAGGGGGCTCTCGTGTGGAGGAGATCTAGGTGGAGAGAAAGCAACCGAGAACGAGCACTCTATTCTGGTTTAAGCAGAGAATCTTGTACGAAGACGATATTGGAAGATGCTCATTTTGCAAAAAACTGGGTCATTCTATCACCCAATGCAGGGAGAAAAAGGCAAGGAGAGGTCCGATGAAGGATTAAAGGGAGATGCAGATGTGAATCTGAACCAAGGCGGTGTTGGCCGGACAGAGGGTGGGAAGCTCTCACCGGCGGCAAATCCTAATGCTTCCAGTGACATTGGAAGGGCTAATTTGGAAGGAAATATTCCGCCTCTCTTTTCTAAGGAAAATACCATAAACAATGGAAATCCTCCAATGGGAGATTCCCCTCCTATTTTGGAAGGTCATCTGGATAGATTGAAGCAAGGTGATTTGGAGATACTCCTTCCAATATCTCACGTCCCTACTAGTAATACTAATGATCCGTTTATGGTGGATAATCCACTCGATGAAGGTGGATATGAATATGTATCAGACCCAGCTGAATCCAAATTCTCTTCCTCTGAGAAGGAATCTCAGGCTTCTGAGGAAGAAAATATGCATAAGGCAGCAATGCCGATCATGGTAGGTGTGCCAGAAAATGCGGGGAGTGAGAAGGTGCAGCGTAAATTACAACCATGCAAGAATAGAGTGTCATATACCGCCGGTCGTGGAGGAAGAGCCCAAGTTAGAAGTGGCAAGAGTGGGAGAACTCAGAACTGGGGCGAGGAGGTTCATGTGGTCTTTAGCATGGCGTCATCTCAATATTTAGGAGGCAAGATGATCATTCAACACCAAGAGATTAAGGAACTGGATAATGGCATATTCAGGGCAGAGGGAGAAAGTAGAAAAGGGAAGACAATCACAGTGACAGGGCAGGCGTCAAGGTCTGACCGTGAGACTGTGCTCCATATGTGATTTTATGAAGATCCTGTTTTGGAATATCAGAGGGATGCGAAAGGCGTTCGGTAAACGCGCCTTGAGGGACATTATAAATAAGAAGGACCCAGACCTTCTGTGTATTGCAGAGCCGATGATCTCTGTGAGTGATTTCCCGAATCTATTTTTTAATAAATTGGGATTTCATAGTGATGTTATCTTTAATCATAGAGCAGATAGAGTCTCTAACCTGTGGATTCTATGGAAGTGCAATCTGAGAGCGCCCGTGGTTGTCTCTAATTCGGAGCAACACATAACTGCCTCCATGACTTGGAGGACCCATCGAATTCAGGTGACATTTGTGCATGCCAACTGCTTCAGAGCAGAGAGAAGACTCTTATGGAAACTTTTGGCGGCTGATTCCCCTTTGGTTCCTACACCGTGGGCGATGATGGGTGATTTCAACGCCACTCTCCACTCTCATGAAAAGCGAGGCCCAGGGAACATTAGTCTAGGCTCTGCAGCAGAGTTTTGGAGCCATGGTAGATGCTTGCTCCATGTCTCAGGTTCCCTCGATTGGCAGAAAATTTACTTGGACAAATAATCGATGCAGTGGAAATGTTTGTTCGGTTCTGGACAGAAGTTTCTGTAACGAAGAATGGCTTGATAGTTTTCAGAACTATTCCCAATATGTTCTTCAACGTATTGGTTCTGATCATGCCCCATTAATTCTTATGTCTGAATCTAGTCAGAGGCCCCAGAATTGCCCATTTAGATTTCACCGATCCTAGATGGATCATGACGACTTCGATAGAGTGGTGGCGGATTCTTGGTCGGAATGGATTTCGGGAGCTCCTATCTATGTCCTTTTCAATAAGCTTAAAAAGCTTAAGGGTGTGATCAGAGACTGGGCAAGGTCTGCTTTTCCTCACCTGGATAGGGCGCTGGAAGAGGCAAAGTGGGATCTAGCTCAGATTCAAGAGCAGATTGATACAGAAGGTATGGATGATCAGTTGTATGCCTTGGAGGCTGAGGCTAAGACTACCCTGATTAAGGTCATGGAAAATCATGAAAAAATGTGAGCTGAAAAAGCAAGGATTAGATGGCTGAAATTTGGCGATAGAAACTCCAAATTCTTCCACCTTTCTACAAAAATGAGGAGGAATAAGAACACGATTAGATCACTTAAGAAGCAGGACGGCTCTATGGTTGATGATCCCATCCAAATAGGGAACTACATAGTTGACTTCTATGAGAATTTTCACAAAGTTACCCCGACTGTTCAGCATGAGGAATTACTGGATAATATTCCCTTGATCCTGAACCAAGCTGATCATTACCACTTGGATGCCCTTCCTGGTGATGCAGAGATTAAAAGGGTTGTGTGGGAGCTTGATCCGGACAGCTCGCCAGGCCCTGACGGCTTCCCTGGGGCTTTCTTCAGAAGATGCTGGCACATTGTGGAAAAAGAAGTGAACAATGTGGTTAGATATTTTTTCAGCTCAAGCTACATGCCACAGGGTGTGAACAATAATTTCCTTGTGCTGATCCCAAAGGTAGATGGGGCTGATAACCTAGGTAACTTCCGCCCCCTATGCATGGGAAACTTCTTCTGCAAAATAATTACAAAGGTGATGGCATTGAGGTTGGAGCCCCTTCTTCCCAGATTAATATATGATGAGCAAGGCACTTTCCAAAAATGAAAGATTATCCATGATAATATTATTGTTGCTTCAGAGCTTGCGAACTTGATGTTATCATCACCAGAGGAGGGGGTATCGGCATAAAAATCGACATCAGAAAAGCCTATGACACAATTGCCTCGAAGTTTATCTTTCAGGTTATGCATAGATTCGGTTTCTCTGAGAGATGGATCGGATGGCTCAACCAAATTCTAATATCTACTAAGATATTAATTCTAGTTAATGGAGGACCGCAAGGTTTTTTTAATGTGGAACGAGGCCTGAGACAAGGTGATCCGATTTCGCCGATGCTGTTTATAATCGCAGAAGAAGTTCTATCTCGGGGTTGAAGGGGCTAATCCAGTTGAACCAAATAAAGCCAATCCAGGGCCCAAGAGGCGCTGAAACCCCAGGGCACATCTTGTTCGCGGATGACATCTTTATATTCACCAATGCTTCCCAGAGGTATGTCAACAATCTAAAACTTTTTTTGACAAAATATCAAGAATTTTCAGGTCAATGCATCAATCTTGACAAAAGTAAGCTTTTCCTCGGCAAGATTAATTCAGCAAGGAGGCAGAGTATCTCTAATATTTTGGGAATTCGAAGTTGTAGCTTCCCTACAAAATATTTAGGGGTTGAAATCTTTAAGGGTCGGTTAAAAAAGAACGCTCTCATGCCTGTTATGGACAGTGTGAAGAAGCGCCTTGTAGGGTGGAAGGGTAAGCTTCTTTCAATGGCGGGAAGAACAGAACTAGTCAGATCTGTGATCTCTAGCATCCCTACTCACAATTTTGCGGTATACTAGTGGCCCTCATCTCTTCTAGCTACTATGGAGAGATGGATGTGAAACTTTATATGGACAGGGGAGGTGGAAAGTACGAGAGCAATTACAGTGAAGTGGAATACTCTGTGCAAGCCCAAAGATGAAGGAGGCCTAGGGATCAGGAAGCTAAGAGACTCAAATAAATCTATGCTATATAAAATGGTTTGGAGAATTAAACATGGGAAATCGAACGCTAGCTCTTTCCTTCGTGCAAGATTTGTTAAGAAGGATGGTAATTTTTCCAAGGGAAGCAGGCCTTCATCAATTGCCTTGGGGATTCGGAAGTCATGGGACTTTGTGTCAGAGTACGAGAGGTGGGTTATTGGCAACGGCAATTTGACAAACTTCTGGAAGGATAAATGGTGGGGACCTAAATCTCTGATGGAGGAGATCCAGACTATGGACCTTTCCCCCCCTAACACTAATGCCAAAGTGTGTGAGTTTATCCAGGATGGTCAGTGGAACTTCCCTATAGTACAGTCTGAACTTCTAAATAATATTTTTAAATCTATCAAGGAGATAGCTATTTGCCCTGCTCAGATGGAGGACTTCTGCGCCTGGGAATTATCTCCTATGGGGAATTTTTCTACGGCTTCTGCATGGGATGAATTTAGAGAAAAATCCCCAAAAGTTCTTTGGTTCTCTTTGATTTGGAGGAAAGGACTTCCCCCACGGTATTCTACCCTAGGATGGCGGCTTGCTCATAGGAAACTCCCAACGGACGAGCTGATCAAGGCTAAAGGCATCATGATGGCATCGAGATGCTTCCTTTGCAACCAAGATGAAGATGGCATTGACCATGTCTTTATTCACTGTCCATACTCAACTTGCATATGGGAAAGGTTCTGTGCTTGTTTTGGGATTTCTTGGCCGATGCATCAATCTATAGAAGGTTTGATAAAATGGTGGAAGTCCAAGGCAAGAATCTTAAACTTAAAAAACCCATGGCTACTGAGCTTCTCCATCATTGCCACTAATATTTGGTGGAAGAGAAATAGACGAAGCCATGAGGGCAAGGCTCTATCTGATGCGCATATTTTTGAATTTATTTGCCATGAGCTTGGTCTTTGTTTGGGTAGTTCGAAGGGTGAAGTGAAGAGCATCAACGATATATCATGCTGCAGGAAATTGGGGTTACATATAGAGGCCCCTAAGTTTATTCCACCTCTAGAAGTTCATTGGTGCAAACCCCATCCAAATTGGTTTTAAATCAACGTAGACGGGAGTTCTCTGAGGAACCCAGGAAGGGCAGGTGCTGGTGGCATTGCTCGTAACAAAGAGGGTCAGATTTGCAACTCATTTAGTATTTATTTAGGCATTAAAAAAATCTTCAAGGCTGAGTTTGAAGCGGTTTTGGAAGGTCTGATCATGGCAAAGAGATATGGTGCGAGAGAAGTGTGGGTTGAGTCAGATTCTGCTGGTGTGGTGTCTGCTGTGCAGAAGAACCAAGTCCCATGGTTTGTGCTCCAACGATGGAGAGCTATTCTCCCCTATTTGAACTCTATCTCGTGGAAAATTTCTCATTGTTTTCGTGAGACAAATGTGGTTGCAGATTATTTGGCAAGGAAGGCTTCAAAATCAGGAATCACAGAAACCTCTGTGACATTCCCAAGTCATATTATGATGGAGATTGAAAATGATGCAATGGACAGGCATAGATTCAGATTCTGCTAGGGTGCATCTTGCTTTCTTTGCTGATGGCCATGCCGAACGTGGAGAGAGCAAGTTTCTCTAGCAGTCTCGGCCGTGTTTCCATTCTTTTTCTGTCGATGTATTTTCCCCTTTTATTTTAATAATAGCACCTTTTAACCAAAAAAAAAAAAAAAAAACTTTGTCCTAAATGAATCTAAGGCATAGTTACGAGGTTAGAGATGGTTGTAAACCTAAGATGAGGAGAACAATGAAGAGAAAGATATGTAAAGTCTTGGCCATCTTTTTACTAATCCCACTACTTCCTCTAATTGGTTTTTCCCTTTCTTTTGATGATCTTCTTCTTTCTCTTCTTCTTGGTATGATATTATTGTCTATTTATAGGCACATCAATGATTGCAATTTCTGGCCAGCATTAATAATACCAACAATTTTGGAAAGATCCTTGCTATCCTCTGGGTGGAAATTTTTAGGATGTCTTTCTTCTTTTGTTTTGGTGAAACCCATTGTTTGGGGTACCTGGACCTCTCCAGCGCACATCTAATGGCTGAGGGCACCCGAGCATACATCCAAACACACAGACACACAATCCAAGGAGCTCCTAAACATTAGATATGTGCTGGGTGCCCAGCTGCCCTGGAAAGGATATTGTTCCTTGTTTGGGAAAATATTATCCTTTAATTAGTAGATAAAATATATCCTTCATGGTTTTATCTTCCCTTATTTGCTTTTTATTTTTTATGAAATATCTTCCATTATTTTCCACTTATGAAAGAAACACTGAATTACCTTATTCTCATCACTAGTAAATCTAGGGGCGTCAATGGGCTCTTACTAGTAAATCTAGCAGTGTCAATGAGAGAGAGAGAGAGAGAGAGAGAGAGAGAGAGAGATTATTTATTTAGGAAAGAGTTCTGCTATCATATTAGAGCAAAGATACTTTTTTAGAGTTATTTTATGAGGCTTTTATTTTGAAAATTGATTATTTAGAAAGAGTCCTGGTGTCATATGAGGGGACTGATAATTTTAGTGTTATTTTATGAGGCTATTATTTTGGAAATTGATCATTTAGGAGAGAGTCCTGGTGTCATATTAGGGGAGTCCTGGTGTCATATTAAGGGACAAATAATTTTAGTGTTGTTTTATGAGGCTATTATTTTGGAAAATTGATTATTTAGGAAAGAGTCCTGGTCATATTAGGGGAAAGATAAATTTAGTGTTGTTTTATGAGGCTATTATTTTGGAAAATTGGTTATTTAGGAAAGAGTCCTGATGTCATATGAGGGGAAAGATAAATTTTGTGTTGTTTTATGAGGCTATTAATTTAGGAAATTGATATTTAAGAAAGTGTCCTGGTTTCATATTAGGGAAAAGATGATTTTAGGGTTGTTTTATGAAGCTTTTATTTTGGAAACTTTTCTGCTTACAGGGTAGAGAAAAGTTCAATTGAAATCTTATCTTTCCTTATGTTCCTCAAAATTGAACCTAAACCTTATGCTCAAGCAAGAACACTAAACCCCACAGGAAAAAAAAAATCTATCTCATCTCTACATATATAGTTGGATCACATTTTTGGATTTTTTTTATTTTTTAATTTTTTGTTTTTTAAATCTGAGGTTTCAAATTCTTATCTCAGATTGGTTGAATTTCATTTTTTTTTATTTTATGTTCCCAATAAAATCTAAATGATATCTATTACCAAACTAAATCCCACATCTACCAACCCCATCCCCACATCCAAAAAAAAAAAAAAAAAAATAATGGCATATATTTCTTTTATTAGTTTTACCTCAAAATTCTAACTTTCTCCCCCTCCCCACTTTTTTCGGAAATAAATTCACTCACTTCTTGAAAAAGATTTCCCTGCCCCTCCCATCCCACAGTGTCAATTGGCCGGTTTAGTTCGGTTTTGGTTGGGTTAAATTGGTTTCGGTTTAGGAATGAGGGAGACCAAAACCAATCCGTTAAGAAACTTTGGTTTTTGGTTGGTTTCGGTTTCTGTCTGGTTTGGTTTCAGTTTATTTCGATTTTTCAATATCGGGATAATACCGATTTAGATCAGTTTATTATTGGGCTTGAATCATAATGAAATCTTACATTTATAATTTTTTTTTTTTGCTAACGACGGGTATCGAAGCCTTTGGCCTGACGAGTCCGGCGGGCCCATATTGACCCCACAACCTCATGGACCGTGTCATACCAAGGTTGAATGAGAACCATTCAGGTTTCATGAAAAAAACGCTTTAATTTTTTTATTAAATCATGGTTTATCATTGTAAGGGAAGGACAATTAATATTGAAACCAATGGATAACAAATTACTAAGAAGATAACTAATATTGAAATCACAAAATGAACCCTATTATCCAATCATTCAATTAACTATCCAACTAGTTTTGTATAGTGAACAAGGGAATCAATGGAAGCATTATTACAATTTACAAATCAATTTCTCTATTCATAACTAAATATTCAATGATTTGTAACAATTCCCCTTACAATAAAAATTTTTCTCACTAATATTGTAAAAAATGGATAAACTATTCACCAATTTATAATCTCATAATCATTTATTTTTTTATCAGTTTCATTCAGTTGGGTTATTGGTAGGTTCAGTTTGAACCAATTTTTAGCTGATCCCAACAGACCTTAGTCCAAAACCAATCTAATAAAGGTCGATTTGGTTCGATTCAAGTTTCATCGGTCAGCTTCGATCAATTTTATTGGTTTGGGACAGGTTTTGACCCCCTTACTCACCATCGATGCATGCCATTAGCATCCGTAAGCCAACTGCATGCACTTCCTCTGCCCTTAGATTTAGAATGGAATCTCAAATTTCCTTTTCTGTCACAAAGGTTTTCGTTGGAAAGCAAATTTAATCACTAGTGGGAAGTAGGTTAATTTTTTTTTTTTTTTTTTTGGCATATGTAGAACTTTTTTTTTTTTTTTTGGCTGAGAACCACCAAGGTAATCATATTAAGAAAGAATAAAAGGAGAAACAGCTACAAAAGCAAAGAAAAATCCAAGAAATTTATCACTGTCGGCAATGAATTAATTAAACAAGTTCTCATTTTTAGTCCCTTTCCTTTGCTCGCAACTTGACAGACTTCTATATATATATATATATATATATATATAAATGTTAGGTCCTATGTAAAAAATATACTCCTAAGATTAATTAGAAAATTGGCTGCAATGTTCGGTAGGTACTAGAGAAATGGAATCCCAAGGCACATGTAGGATGAATAATACTTTCCTAGAGTAAAAATTTCCAATTTATCCTCGAGATTTCATTTCCCCCACGGCACCCAAGTTTTGTTCACATGTAGGATGAATAATACTTTCCTAGAGTAAAAATTTCCAATATATCCTTGAGATTTCATTTCCCCGACGGCAACCAAGTTTTGCTGTGATGAACAGATGAATCTATTTCGCCATCCCATATCTATTGAGACAAAGCTGTAAATGAGGTAGCCGAGGGTGAGACCTACAACTCCCGCAACTTCCAAAGCCATTCCTATTGTGGTTGCAGGCTGTGGTGCTATGATATTCCAATAATATTTCCTATTTTCTTGCACTTTCTCTGTCCAAAATCTCCATGAACTGATTGCAGATGTTTTTACATAGTTCTGGTCGATGTGAAACCAACACATACGATGGTGCAAATTTTCATTTCACTGGGTTAAGGGAGTCATTTTGCCCTTATTCTTGTGACTGGTTGCAGGTGCATGCTGCTTGATAACCTTCATTTTCCACAATAACAACAACGACATCAACAATCAACATGATATTAAAAATCAAATTGGAATAAGTTATATTATTCTTGGTATGTCTGGACTTTAATCCTGTACATTATTATTATTATTATTATTATTATTATTATTATTTCACTAATATATTTTGTTGAACTTTAGCAAAGAAAATGAAAAAAATTAAATCTGACGCCGATTTTAATTAAACCGAATTCTACACATACTATCTGAATGAACATTAGACTGAGTTGGAGCGAGTTCAGTCAATTCTATGACGATTTAAATCAGAATCGATTCAGAACGAACTTACCCAATTCTGAATGTTTTAAGAGTACGTTGTCATTGCTTCACAAGTTTTTTATGTACTTACGTGAAATGATAAATTTTAACCTTCATGAAAGAAAAATATATCATGTCAACAGGACCAAAAAAAATTACAAATTATAGAGAAAAGAACTCTGCTCATCTTGCGTCTTGCATGAGGAGTGCCCAGACCCAGTCCTATGTCAGACAGGTAGAGTTCTTGTCCCTATAAATTATTTAACACAACAAATGAGCCTATAAAAAGATCTCTTTATTAATATCATATTCAAATATTGGATTTACATGCATGTTCAGCCTCTTAGTGAATTGGGGGTAAGGATGTGTATATTATGATCCTCTCCAGACCCTACAGTGGTGGGAGTCTTGTGCGTTAGGAATGCCATTTTTTCTAGAGACGATTGACAAGGGAACTCACATACACAGATGTATGGTCTCAAACATTGAATCGTGGCGTTAGGTCCATGGGCTGCCTTACATCTCGCAGCACACGTACTGTCACAATCGCCCAAAACCTGGTCACAAATACGAGCATTCACCTTCACCTGTACTGTAGCATTTTCAAAATAAGAATATAGTAAAGAAAGGAGTTCAAGTTAACGAAGAAGAAATTAGATATAATAATAATAATAATGAGGAAAACATGTATTCTCTCTGAGCAAGCAACACTTTTTCATTTTTAAAATTCAATGATTGTAGAAGTTTTTTGAAATTCAAAATCATTTTAACCCCAAACTTTTACAACATTTGGATTTTGAAATTGTACAGGTATCACATGCATAGAGAGAATTACACAAGAATTACATGATTAAGAATTGAAAAAGATCTAAATCCGTAGATCACCTGAGATGAAAAGCAGAGCTAAGAAGAGGATAAGAAAATTGGGAGTGAAGAACTTGGCCATCTCTTCCTAAACAACTCTCTTTTTAACCTGCTTCTTTGTTTCTTCTTCTTAATCTTCAAAATGATCATTGTGTTAATTTATAGAGTTACAGTGAATCCAAATTGGAAACAGTTGAGGAATGGTATTTGCTGAGCTGGAAACAGTTGAGGAATGGTATTTGCTGAGCTGTTTGAAGGCATTAGTTTGGAATTCTTTTTGAGCTAATAGAAAATTAATTAAAAGAAAAACAGAGTACAATGCATAATCTATGGGGAAACGACTACCAAAAATTATGATAAATCAAAACCAGAGGCGTAATTATAGTTCTAAGAATTGGCATCGGTATTGGAGATTTAAATCGATTTGGTATGTCTCTGATGTTAGTATCAGTGATTGAAGAAGAAGAAGAAAGATACCACTATGAGAAATAGAAACGACTAACAAAAATTATGATAAATCAAAACCAGGGGCGTAATTATAGTTCTAAGAATTGGTATCCGTATTGGAGATTTAAATCGATTTGGTATGTCTCTGATCTTAGTATCATCGATTGAATGGTATGGATCAAGGATAAAAATTATAAAATTCATTTTTAGGAAAATTAAGGATATTAATTTTTTTTGGCAGGAATGATCCAATACTGTTTCGTACGTTATGGAAACGGCTGATCCACTCCAAAACTGTACACTAAAATGCCTTTCAAAAGTTGTTTATGTTCTTTTTCTGGTTCTTGGACCTCTTATGGAATATTTTTACCAAACGTTAATTTTCAACCAAAAAACATTCTCAAAAAAAAAAATATATATATATATATATATGTATATAAGTAAATAAATAAAAAAAAAGGAAAAAACATTTATGTCAAGAATACTCCTTTGAAATGGAAGTACAACCAAACAGGGCTTAAATGCTCCTCGATTCCTAATTCTTGGTGAGGTTTTGAATCGGTTCAATCCATGGGAGCAAGGAATTAAAACGACCATGCCAAATAGATTTTCACTCCCATATTGATCTTGAATAACAAGAATCAATAGAATCAAGAATTAGGAATGCAACCAAAGGATCTGGTTCTTGCACATGAACTCCGGTTCCCATATGTTTCAAAAGCCGACGCGTGGATTCTCATTATCTTTGTTAACTGGGTGTCTCTCATTCATCCCTTTTCCATTTTTTTAACCTGGAAAAGGAAGTCTAAAAGAAAGTGTGGCCTCTACACTCAGATACAATGAGAGACACTCAGATACAGTGAGGGGCAAAATGACGACCCCACCTTCATGAAAAACCAAAAACCCTGCTGTTATTGATACTTTTGTCTGTGTGCTCACATTGGTATCGTGCTGGTGTAGAGAACATGCTGCCTTTTATGGAACCCTCTCTTTTTTTTATTTTTTAATTAATCCTAACTCCTCTCTGTTTGCAACCTATTTTCGTTAGTCTGATCGAAAATAAAACCAAATATATATTATGGGATTCACTGACCCGACATCGGTCTACTGGACAATAAATGAGGACCTTGCTTTAAGTAGTTGAACGGTCAACTTGATCAATCAGGCTAACTGATAAAGGAAGACCCTGTGTTAAGGAGTTGATTGGATAGACTAATCAATCAAGATGATGTTGACCAATAAAGGAAGGCCCTGTGTTAGGGACTTGATCGGATAGACTGATCAATCTAGCTGATTGATAAATGAAGACCTTGTGGTAAAGAGTTGATCTGTTAAACTAATCAATCAGGCTTACTGATCATGTTGATCAAATCATGTTGAGCGAATACGGTCAGGTTGACCAATAGATGAAATTAGGGGTGTCAATCTTGAGCCTGCACTGGTAGGCCCGATCAAACCGGCCCATTTAATAAATGTGTTGGGCTTCAGCTCTGTCCGTTTAGTAAACTGGTGTTCACGGTGCAGGCCACTAGCCCGTCAGACGCCCGACGGACCCGACTCACTTAAGAAGCCCGCTAGAACCGATTCATTTAGCCTGACCGGCCCGACCCCCTTAAAAAAATGCCTAAATACCTATTTTACCACTAATACTACAAAATATGAGTAAAGAATATATAGAACTAAAATATCCACCTTCTAAATGGGACATTCAATTATTAAAAAGAATGTATTTCTTGCACCTTAGACTACATTTTAGAAACATGATTCCCTTGGATATATATATATATATATATAATTTCACTTGGATCTTGCTAAATGGGACATTCAATTGTTATCAATTGTTCAATTGTTAAAGACATAATTCTCTTGGTTCTGGAATTGTGAATGTTGCCAATAGTTTAATCCCTTTAAAAAAGGATTTTATGGTAGACACGTTTAGAGCCCATTTAGAATTATATAGGTACATAGCCCATTTAAGTCACATATAAGGACCGTTTAAGGTAGCCCAATTAATCCTGCCACCGACCGGCCCGATTACAAACCGTTTTCACACCTCCAGGCCCGGTTAGGCCAGACCAAGACCGGCCCGGCCCACCCGATTGACACCCCTAAACGAAATAACCCAAGGATGGAGATTAGGAGAGTGACAAGTGTGCAATTTTTATTGGTTTGAGTAGTTATAACTACTCTCTTGCTGTTGTGGAAATTCGAAGTTATAAATGGAACAATAACGGAAGAGGGAGCATCTCCAATAGATCAAAAAACACCAAAAACCTATCAAGTAAATCAGTCTATCTTTGTCTTTATCTTTCCTCCGCGTATATGTTGCTTCTTTACATTTCTCTTAACAAAGATCATGACGGCCTGTGTTTCATCATGATCATCTCAATTTTTATTCACGGCAATTGGGGGTAAGTTTTTCCGAACCCGCCTTGAGCCAGAACCCTATCTAACCCAGTTATGAGGGTCAACCTGGCCCATCCCAACCCAATCCAACCCTGGGTTGAGACCTAGGCCCAGCCTGGCCCGGCCCAACTTCACCTGATTTTAACCCTGTATTATTGTGCAGTAATAGTGTTCCACATCCCTTAATTAGGCCTACAGGTATTACACAATCTATCTGTATGACTTCAACCCGCATCATTTGTCTATATGACTTCAACCCACATCATGTGTTACACAAGCCACATATTGTTACCTGTTGAGATAAGACGACAAATAGTTAAACTATTTCCCCCCTTTTTTGACATAGACTGTCTTTGTGTCTCATGTCATGTATTATTATGAACTTTAAATACAATAGCAATCATAAAGAACTAGGCCAAAATTTGGCCTGTCCAATTTCTGGGAGATGTAGTGATGTCAAATGATTAAAGGGTTTATCTTATAACCAAATTGGCAACCTTACTTGTTGTCTATTTATGGATTAAGGTGAACAAGGGTTGGCCATAGTTTTAACATCTCCCCCACCTCCGCTTTGATAAATATAAGCTTAACATTTGTGATCCTCTTTGTATGAAAAAAATAATAATAATAATAAAATAATAAATAAATAAAGAACCAGTTAGAGTCAACCCAGCCCAACCCTGAGCCCAATAGGATTGGGTTGAGTTTTGAGGACCTAGAGTTGGGTTGAGGTCTTAAGAAACCTAACCCAACCAGCCTATTTCACCCTTACATGGCAGCCTTTGTTTTTTCCAATTAATGGATCATATTCATCTTTCTCATCTTCCGCTATGATTTGCTTTTCCGTTGAAGTCCTTAGATCATTTTGAGACACTAGAAAGATCTCACTTCTCTAATTAAAAGTCAATTTTATATTCCATAACATTGACTCCTTCTGATTCTGACACGTACACACTTTTCTATTATGCTGTATATTCATTACCAATTGTTTTTTTACAAACACTTTCACCTTCTTTTTAGTTAATTTAATAAAAAAAAAAAATATCTTATCCGCTTGCATACTTCTCGCTTAGTCAGGAGGAGCGTCTGCCTCTACCTATGCCAGCTCGACCCTTGTGTCAGGACGTGGGAGAGCACAAACGGACAGCAATCTTGTGCCCTAATTAAATTATCTATTTTTTCAGAACTGCTGAAGACATGGTTCTACAAACTGATCCGATAAGCTAAATTGGGTTTGTATTGGTAGTGGTAGACGTTTTTTTATTTTTACCCTTAATCCATACCGCTAAAACAATATGGGATTGGCCAGAAATCAGTAGCAGCCTCTTCCCAATATCAATATGGATCGGTCGATTCAACCAATTCAATATTGATACAATGTCCTTTTACCTCCCGTTTCTTTTATTCCATATAACGATCATAGCCTTGTAATGAGCACTATATCATTATATCATCATAGCATGTTACTACTCCATATCAACTTATGTGTTACGATCCCATATCAGTTTATTGGGTTGATCTTACATCGTTTCTTATGGGAATTGATATGGATTGATATGGTCTTGGGTTGCCTCACATTATAAACCAATTTATGGGGTTGAGTTCTTCCAAGATCGCAACTTTATGATTTGTATTGATATTGATTTGGGATGATACAGATCTGATAACATGTTTAAACGAAGGAGAAGGGGAGGAGTTTTAATGTGGTATCAGTCCCACCACATTCTCTCTCTCATCCGTGTCAGTTTCCTATATCAAAGTGGAATCAATTCCAATGTTATCAAAATCATACCGTATCCGTAGATGTCAAACCAATACTTAAAGTTAACCATCTGTGGCGTTTTCAGTTTTGGAAATAAAAATTAGAAGAAGAAAAGCAACTTAGAAGACAGTGCGGCTTCTACGACCACACATAATGATGGACCAAAAACAACCCTACTTCTAATTAAAAGCAGAAATTCTTCTCCTTTGTTGATATTTTCGCATGTGTTCTCATTGCTCTCCGGGCTAAGTAAAGAACCACACTGCTTTTTATATAACTCACTCAAAAAAAAAAAAAACAAAACAAAAAAGGGCTCCCGTTTGACCTTTTGCTGCATTGAGTCCGAGTACGAAAACCAAAGTTCCCACTACTGCCTCTTTCTCCTCGTTGCTCATTAATTATTTTTTATTTTTTTATCAGTCCACTTATTGAACGTCTCACGTTTCCCTATATTTTTGTCAATTTCATATATTTATTCTTTTTTAATTTTCTCATTTAAAATCCAGATTTTTTTTTTTTTTAAATCACGTTTAGATTGGTACCGATCCAATACCAATGAAGATTTAAAATCAATAAAATTGATGTAGGATGAGGATCAATATCATCTTTAGATAAAAAAAAATATTGGTAAAAGAAAAATCAAGATATATTGTGAAAATAAGATGTTAACATGTAAGTGGGGTTTATAATCAGAGTTTTCTTTGTATGTTAGAGGCTATATACTTCAGCAAGGCTGTATTTTTTGTACTTTTTTCTTGGTTTAAGAAATTCTTTTTGTGCTTCGCATGTCCTGAGCGAATATAAGATTCTTTTTTTAATTTCAAAATTCACCTAAAAAATGGTGAAGTTTTCTTTTGCGGTAAAAAAAAAAAAATTCTTGCCAAAAACACAAGAAAACATAAGAAATTATTTTTTTCTTTTCTTTCCTCTAATAACCAAACATACATACTTTTTTTTTTCTTACCATTTAATTTAATTTATATTCTTTTCTAGATTTTTTTCTTTTATTTTCATTTTGTTTCCTTTCTTTTCTTGGCTACCGAACACAGCCTAAGAGTATGACTTCATTGTTAGCCTTTAAACAAAAAGTTGGGTTAAACAAAAAATTTGCCATTTCCAAAAGAAAGAGAGATAGTTGTTGTCGAACATTTTTTTATATATATAAATTAGTCCAATTATTTACATCATTTAATTCTCAAAACATAACTACTCTAGGTATTGTCTTTTGTTTCTAGAGTCAAAAGTGGATCAAGTAGAGTACAAGTGTCAAATTCGACCTAAAGAGTCAAACTCTAGCCAGCCTGAGTCTAGAAGATTCTTTTTCGGAAAAATCTGCAAAATAAATTTTAAGGATTTCTTAAAAGGTGGACGATTTCTACAAGAAAGATTTAGGCTGAGTCAACCTTTTATTTTGATTTTTAACTATATACTGGGATGAATTTTTAGAAGTTTCATATTCATAATCTTCTATATTATATACTATTCTAGAAGAATTCTATCATATCTTCTATTTTGGGATTAAGAGAAATATTGTAAAGTGAATGAATTATCAAATTTTGGATAGTTTTTATTAGGGTAATTTACAATGACACCCCCTGGAGAATGTCATTATTATAGGAACACCCCTTCTCTTTCACCAAATTAGACTCAGACCCCCTACCGTCAATCTTTGTTATAAAGTATACTAAGAATGCTGACATCAGCAGTTCATTTTTTTTTATAAATACCATTTTACCCTTAAAAATAATGAAGTACCGAAATCACCCTCATCATTTGCAATCTCCAAATTTATTTCATCACAACCCTTTCGGCAAAGGCGACGACGACTACAGCAGAAGAACGTTCCTCAAGGCTTTTCAGATTAGTGGCTACGAACCCCCTTCCGGCGACTACGGAAGAAGAACGTTCCTAGGGATCCTCAACTCTTGATGACGTTCCATATAAAAAACGGATGGACTTATCCATCTCTGATTCAAATAAGCTCCTCGGTGGCGACGGAGGCGATAGCAACAACAGAAATTCCTTCACCTCGGCTCTAATTCCGATCATCTCTAAGGACATTGCTGTGATAAAAGCTTCAGATCAAACGGGGAATGGGAAGATCGGTGGTATAGAGAATAAGGAGAGAGAAGACAAAGATTTCGTTCATGCGGATGCAGGTAAGTCAACTGAAGAACAGCGGCAGCGACGACGAACGACGCCGCGGAGGGACTTGTGGCGACTCGCGGCTAAGGCTTCTTCATCCTTTCATTTTTGGATGTGGTTTTGGCTGCACTTTTTGCACAGATCTCTTTCCTTCCATTTTTGATTTGATGAAGAAGACCTTCTCTTTTCCCTGTCGGTTTTCAGGATTTGGAAGCTTGGCATGAATCTTGTCTCTTTGTCTTGGTTTTCCCCTCTTTATATGATCTTGTATGTATTGATCATAGTTCTTAATTGGGATGGATTGCTTATTCGGTTTTCAGGATTTAGAAGCTTTGGTAAGAATTTCGTCTCTCTGTCTTTGTTTTCCCCTCTTTATATGATCTTAATTTGGTTGCACTTTTTGCACAGATCTCTTTCCTTCTTATGCCTTCGATAGCTATTATCAGAATGAAGGGATAGCTCAAGACTCCTGCGATTTCAAGGGCATCGCCATGGAGAGAAAGTGATACAGAGATAATGAAACGGTATACGTATGAAGAGAGGGGTATTTTTGGGATAATAAGATAAGGGTGTTTTACTTATAAGGGTTAAAATGTCATTTCATAGCATCACTTAACAGAGACTGACGGTAGGGGGTCTGAGTCTAATTTGGTGAAGAGATGGGGTGTCCCTATAATAATGGCATTCTCCAAGGAGTGGCGCTGTAAATTATCCTTATTATTTTAGATTTTGATTTTTAGATTTCTATTTTTTTTTCCTCATTCTTTAGGTAGTTGAACTCTATAAATAGATGACCTCTCATCTCTCTGAAAAAACCAAGCTCCCTCTCCCAATTTTTCTTCTTTCACTTCATTAGTCTAGATTTGAATAATTCATGTTTAGAAGTTGTAATTTTTTATTTTCTCCGCAAAATTTCATTAGAACATTGAAGTTGTAATTGAAGATTTAGAAGCATTTTTGGAATATGGATGTGCAGAAGCTTGAAACTTATTCTCTTCTTCAATAAAATTCTGCAGTTGTTCTTCAATTCAGATTCTTTTATTTTAAATTTAATTTCTATTGCTGTCTTTTATTTTTAATTTAAGTAGCATGATTATCACCACTCCCATGGCTAGCTAAACCCATTCTTTTAGGATTTGGGTGAAGCCATGGGTGGTTAGTGTGAATAAATAATGGGTATGCTTTATTTTAAAGGACATGAATCTAGTTAGACTTACTACAGTTGACCAATGCATTGTGTATGTCATCCAATAGGACCATATACATGATAGCCGCCGTAGTCATAGTAACACTAATAATGATTTATGATGTTTAGCTTAATATTGCATATTGCATGATGCTACTCATGAGGTATGTTAGCCATTGTCACATCTTCCATAGACGTAGATCATACTATGTATAATTTATCTCCATGCCTATTGTTAATTCAACTTATTCCCATAGTGAATCCCAGTCCTGAATAAATCTTCCCCATTAATTTTATTCCATTATTATCCATTGGTTAATCAAATTCAATTGTACTAATTTAATTTGATATTTTAATTGTTAGAATTATCTTGCATATTCAGTTAAATTAGTATTGTCAACTCTCTTGATATTTACATTCTACCTAATTTGAAAGTGTGTTAATTAAACACTCGGCCTTCCTGAGTTCAACCCGTAGCTACAGCTAATACTGTGCACTTGTGATTAGTATAATTAATGTGACTTACATTTGAGCCCAACAGTTGTCCAAAGCCCGAGATGGGTATTATCATTAGGCAAAAGGTTTCTATATAAGCTCTATTGCATCGCTCTAAATTTATTCCACCTCCCATCTTTTTCATCCCATAAGGTTGGCTCTTTGCTGTTGTTTATATACTATTTACTGTATCAACATATAGTTAGCATAGAGTAAGACACAATACCCTATACAAATTAACACTATCTGAAGGAAACAAGTAAGGCTAGTATCTGGATGGATCTCAGGTTAGGGAAGTTCACTTGCTACTCATCAGAAAAAAGTATGGATGCCATTAGAGACTCAATATCTAGCTTTCTCGTGTAGAATAATGTAAGAATTGGGATTTTGAGTTCCAAAGGTGAGCTGATTCCTATGTCTGTAGATGATTTGATATTAAGACACGACGGTCAACATAGCATGATATGATGATTTGGCAATTTAACACCATGGTGACGATATGATGATATGACACTTCAGTGATACGCTAACTTCATACTCCATATCAACTTGGGATAAAACCCATCCAGTACCGTCGATATATTTTATGTCCAACAACATATTTCAAGTCGACTGAGAGGTTGAACCAACACCAGCAAAGGTGCACACGAGCATCTTTAGCGTTCCTTTATTTTTTTTTCTTATTTTAAACGATTGATACAATGTAATGGGACCCACACCCATATATTCTTTTTTTAGAAATTTACTATCACTCCCTATATTTGACCTATATTTACTAAAGTTTCCCTTACTTTTTACATTTTTACTGATACTCCCCTGTTTTTTCGATTTTTTACATCTTTTTTTCCCCTGCTCTTTTAAATACCTAGATTACCCTTCCTTTTCTCTTGTAACTTATTACAATTTTTTCAAATTGGTTGATTCAAACCATGTTTTGAACCAAACCACTAACAAGTTTTGTCTCATCCAATCATCAAGGATATTGTAAATTGAAAAAAGAATAATTTTGTACCCGATCTATATCTATATTAGTACTACACTTTTTTAATTTTTTTAATCCTAAGATTGACTGAGACCGATACCAATCTAATACCGATAAAAAATAGATTGCTAAATTTATGATGATGGATGAGATGAAAAATAATATTAATAATAAATAAACAACATCTCTAATGATTAGATGAGACGAAATAAATAATAATAATAATAATAATAATAATAAACAAATAATATCTCTAAGGACATATTAGCTAGTCAATATCATTGATGCTTGGATGAGACAAAACTTGTAAGTGGTTTGGTTCAAGCCATGTTTTAAACCAATCAATTTGAAAAAAATGTAATGGGTTACAATAAAAAATGAAGGGTAATATGGATATTTAAAAAGAGATGAGAGAAAGAGATGTAAAAATAAAAAAGCAGGGAGTATCAGTCAAAAAGTAAAAAAGCAAGAGAGTTTTAGTAAATATAGGCCAAGTGAATGGGAGTGATAGTAAATTACCCTCCTTTCTTTTAATTTGCATAAGAGTATAAGACAATCGAACACCACCACGTGAAGCCCTCCCCTTCCTCAGCGAACCAGCTAGTCTAGCTCTAGAGATATCACAGTCCATGAGTAGAGGAAGTTACCTAAGCCCCACATCAGACCCTCCACCACCCTTATGAGGAGGAGTTTACCGGTGAAGTGAGAGAAGGGGCATCGATGTATCATGAGACGATGTTGTAGTTAAAGAGACGAGGTTGAGGTAGGATTCCTGCAACCAAGAAGTATTTAATGGATTCCAACAACGAAAAGTAGCACAAGAGCTTCTTCTTATCTTTCGTGTCTACAAAATGGATGCATTCAACAATGAAGAAGATGCCTTGTGAACAGAAAGCGGATCAGGTACTTGTATGAGAACCATTCTTGTATAGGATTGATCCACACAGATGGAATCCATCTAAGGAAAACCCTGATATGTGACTGTTTTAAACAAGTTCACCTTCGTATCCCAAATTAAAAGATAATGGGTAAATTACACCTGGGACTCATCAATTATCAATGTCATCATCATCATTATTATAAGAATCCAGATTTTTTAACGATAGGCACATGTTTTTGCCACATAATAAAATTAGGTGAAATAAGAATTTTATGGATAAATAGACCCCAATGATGTTGAAACGCTAACTTACTCACATGTTGAGTTTCAACCCAAATAGAGTTTTCACTATCACATAGCAATTAAGCATCGAAAAAGTAAGAACTAGAAAGAAAATACATGGACCACCGAGGGTACATATGGACATATACTAGAGGGTATATGCCTTGCCTATGGTTACAGAATTTACACCGGCGAATTTAGATCATTACTCACATATCCAATGGTTGATCCAACAAATATATTTCCCACTTCTCAGACACTTGGTAGATAGATTCACTTTGGGCTCCACATTGGATATAGGTAGTGGGGTTTATCCTCACACTCTCTCTCCTCATACAAAATGTGTGCTTCAACTAAATAGATCTATCAATCGCTTAACAATAATATGGAAGGGGTATCGTATACTATATACCCTAATAATAATATGGAAGGGGGATCATTGCCAGACTGCATGACCTTTGCACCAACACACGAGTCATTGAGATCGTGTGTGGAGATCGTGTGTGGAGGCATCTAATAGGGAGTTTTATTTCATGGGGATGCGGCTGTTATTTCACCCTTCCTATGTCTGGGCACAAGTGCTATCCAGGCCGACAACTCAAATTGGAATAAGTTAAATCGATCAATTCGAATCAAAATGGACAAAGGCTGAATTCTATTAAACCCAATTCTACACATACTATCCGACCAAGTTAGATCGAGTCGGACAAAGTTGAGTCAATTCTAAGATGATTCAAATTAAAATCAATGGAGTCCAAACCTATACCCAACTCCGAATATTCTAATTAGAGTTGTCATTGTCTCACACCTTTTTTATGTATGTACTTAAAATTTAATGACAAGTTTTAACCTTGATAAAAGAAAAGTGTATCATGTCAAGATGATGAGAAAAAAAAAAAAAGACTCATAAAAGGTGCCAATAAAAAAAATCTCTTTATTAATATCTTATTCAACCTCTGGTGAAATGAGGGTAACATTGAGTATATTAATTATGATCCTCCTCAAACTCCACAGTGGTGAGAGCATCAACAAGGTAAGTCCTATTATTTATGATCAGCTTGTTGTAAGACTTAGATGTACCAGAGGATGGACAATTGTACCCACATGCACAGAAGGGTTGTTCCTCAGGTGGTGTTACACATATACTCGGGGCATTAGGTCGACAAGCTTCCTTACATCTTGCCGGACAGTCTTTGTCACAGCGACCCAAATTGTCCTAACACGGAATACACTGTGCTGTTCCATTTTCACAATAAAAAGATAGTAAATAAAGTAATTCTAGTTAGTAAAGGAGGACTCTATCAAGTGTATCAGTGCCTAGTTTGCACCAATTAATTTATACTCACCCCAAGGGGGTAATCGAGTTAGCAAAGGACCTTTGCTTCAGGAAGCGTGTGGTTCTGAATCCGACTCCTCTTATCTCCTTGGGGTCACTTACACAGGGGTGTTTAGTACTCTTCACTACTTTCAGTGTACATGAATAGTCAAGCCCAAGGCCTGGATACCCATCATTAGCTAAAAAAGAAAAAGATGACTAAACTAGACATACGAGTAGTAGAATATATATACCTGAGCCTGAGACGAAAACCAGAGCTAAGAGGAAAATAAGAAAGGTCAGAGTAAGGAGCTTGGCCATCTCTTACTAAACAATTCTCTTGCTATCCTGCTACCTTCTATTATTTCTTCGTTGTCTTCATCTTCAAATAGGTTATGGGGTTAATTTATAGAGTTATCAGTAACCCTTCATTTACAATAACAATGTTTTAGGAAACGGCCAGTTAAGCTGTAGCCTTTAAGGAAAGGCCTTTGCTGAGCTGTTTGAAGGCATTATTTTGGAATCTTATATCTTCAGATGTATGAATTTTTTTTTCTCCCTATCTCACTGATTGTAGGAAGTAGATAGAGTGAGAGAATAATAAGCACAAGAGTTTAATGTGGTTTGGTTATTCAAGACCTACTTCCACGAATGTAATGTTTTTCGCTATCTCTTGGGCATGGTTTTAGATATTGGTATTGGATCGGTCGCATTGTATTGGTATCAATTAAGAACGATCTTGATACTTGATCGGAAATTGGAATAGAGGTAAAATAGTAAAGCATACCTATTTTTTAATAAAAAATAATGGGAAAATTGGCTGATCCATCCAATATAGGCCGATCTTGGTATCTTATTAGTATTGACCAAGACTAATACGAATATCGATACCAATAAACAAATCCTTGGTCTTGGCTGTTGAGATACACTTCATATTTATAGAATCTTTTTTTTTTTCTTTTTTCGGTAAGAATATATTTATAGAATATTCCTAAATATACTGGGAGATGAATGAAGGATTGTCTCTCTATACAAGGAATGATAATTGTCTTGATTAGGAGATAATTGAGGATTTAATGGAAGATTTGTTCTTCTGTCCGTAGAAGGATAGATCCATCCTTATCACAATTGTTGGAGGTCTTATCATGGTTTGCTTTGGAGACCATTTTTTTTTTTCCGATTGCTAATTTGCATGTACTAAAGAAAAAGAAAAGAAATAAAAAACATAGGAAATGGCAACCCCTACAACCTTCTTTGGGAAAACCAAAAGAAAGGAGGAGAGGTCCCTAAATCAAATAGGACAAACCCTATAGCACAATTTATGTACTATAGAAAGAAAATTTAACAATTGGGAAAAGATGCTATGAAGGAGTTAAGTAGCCCAAACTCGGAAGCGAAGAAAGTATGGGACAATTTTTATGGCATGATTCTTCCATAGAAAGCTTCTCACCACTAGATGGGTCAGGTTTCTAAAGACTCCAAAACCACCATCATCATTCGACTCTGACGCTTCTTCTAAAAAGTCCAAATTTATATCATCTATATTATCAACTTGATGGGTAACCTTCACACTATGGTTCAACTCATCTTGATTGGTCACCTCCTCACTAACAAAATCTGCAATGTCCTCAGCTTCCTTGAAATAAGCCGAATATTTCATGGGAATGGTTTCTCCACATCGTTTTGATGAAAGATGAGGAGCAATGACAATTGGAGATATATAAGAAGGTTCCTTATCCCCGTAGCTTGGTTTTTGAAATAGGCCGATTGAGCAACTTGCTTGGATAGCTTAGCCTCCAACGTGTCTTCATAATCAACTCCATCAATCAAGGAATCATGCCCCAAGCCTTTGTCCACATCAGCATCTCCAAGAATATCCCATCTATCATTTCTATTATTATCCTCCTCATAAAGAGGAGAAGAATATAATTTCACCCAATCGGCTCCCTTCAAAATAGGTGAGGTGCCTTCCACCTCACCATCCTCCAACTCCTCTTCAATAGATGGAATATTCTTCCCATCTCCCAAAAGCACTCCCTCCACCTCATCAAAATTTAAATTTGAAACCAAGTCAACACCAGCTGGCCGAACTCCTTCCAAAATTGTCTCCCTCATAACAGAATTGGTAGTAGCAAAATTAGAAGATATGTCCTTCAGTGCCTCATAAGAAGATTTGATGGAATATTCTCCCCATCTCTCAAATTTTAACCGTCCTCCTTATCACAATTCAAAATCGAATTCAAATTTGAAGAAGCCAAGTCAAGGCCGATCTCCTTCCAAAATCTTCTCCTTCACAACAGATTTGGAAATTATTGAATTGGGAGCAATCTCATCATTAGAAAGGCAACCCTCCACCATATCACAATTCAAATTCGAATTCAAATTTGAAAGAAGATAGTCACCTTTTAGCCGACCTTCCTTCAATGAATTATCCTTCATGACAGAATTGGATAGAAGATCCTCCATGCTAGGATCGACGATCCTTCCTACTAGGCCCTCTTTGAGCAAGTCATTGCCCCTTATATCATCAGCCACATCATCTAACACCAATAACTCCTTGGATTTAGGAGCTGCAATTAAATCTATCTTCTCATCCAAAACAACAAATAAATTCTCATGCACAATTGCCTCCACTATGGTAGGTAAAACATTGACCTTCCTTCCATTTTTTACTGAAGTGAAATTATGGGTGGAATTATTCTCCCTCAAATCTCTTCTTGAATTTAAATTTGAATTTGAAAATGCCAATGGGACCTCCTCCATATGACCACTGTTTTACGGTGTTAGACCATATGTAAGGTTGTGGGTTCCTTGTACTTTTGATTTGGAGTTGAGACCTTCTCTTTTAGATTGACATGAGTTGACAAATACACAATTTTAAATGAAGTGTGATAAGTGATATAAATGAAAAGTAAGAGTTGATTTCCTTAGAACTAGATAGGGCATTGCACCTTAGGAAACATGGTGTCTTGACCGAAATTCTTAGGGAGGAAACTTCTGAAAGAACTCTAGCATCACTGTCTATGTGGGCAAATGCAAAAAAGCGAAGCTACATAGTAACTTGGGTGTCTGATATTTGCTCCACTATGTCATTTAGGCCAATAGCAGTAGTGGAGTAGGATGGAGTTTATTAAAAAAAAAAAAAAAAAAAAAAACCACACAGTAGGAAAGTATGTGTAAATGTCATCAATGCCTTGGTAACATGTTTGGTCAAAAACACTCAAACGCCTTAGTCATTGGCTCCCTATTACTTTACAAGTGGTCTTGCCTTAAGATAAGGATGTTTTGAAAGAGACAATGTGAGTTCCAAATTAAATAAATATGTTTGTGCCCGAAATTGATATGGGGTAATAAATATTCAAGTGTGGGGGTCCTTAGATCAAGTGTAAGAGCAAATATCTTCGCTCCGGATCAGTATGGACTTTACCTTTAGCCAAGGTTGGATTTGCTTTTCTTTTCTGAATTTTGGGTGTATATTCACTGCAAACACCCATGTGACACAACTCGTCCACTAAGGGTGACCTAGTGATTTAAAGGCTTGTTGCACATACTAAGTTCAACCATGATTCCTACGAAAGTGAATTAGGTTTTCGTTATTTACTTTCTATTCTTTTTCTTGTTGTTTTGCTCGGGGACTAGCAAAGTTTAAGTGTGAGGGAATTCTGATAAGTACATTTTTGTGTGAAAATCTAGGGTATAAAAACATGCATTTTACATACTTAGAATGGAGCTACCTTGGGTTTTATTCTCTTTTTTAGATTTTGAATTTTAAAGACCTCAAGGATTATCAGGCGCTGTATCTCCAATTTTACACGTAAAGAGATCTATTTCTTTTCATGGTTACGAAGAGGACAAAATTTTGAGCAAGATGGACTGTTGCATTAAAAGTACACATCAGTTTGGTTACCCGTACAAGTGATTATTCTTTTTGGGTCAGAAAAAGAATAATAGATAAGAATTGAACCGAGATGCAGAACCAGCCCAACTACAGCTATCCCAGGGGTATAAAAAATATTCCAAGATGCCAACAAGGATTGATGAACCCCCTTGAGTGATTGAAGATTTTTTTTTTGGTAACAACAACTACCTAGTGTAGTTGGTGAGTTATAGTGTGAAAAAATCTCTTACTCACAGTGGGAGATCTCCTCTGCTACGATTCTCTCCCCCCCCCTCTCTCTCTTCTCTCTCCTCCACCTCATCACTTTGGATCTAAAAAATCTCATCTACCAATTGAGATTCCCCCCGATTTGGAAACCTTTGGACGTCCTCCTCTCTCCCCTACTCCCTATAAAATGGAGTCAACCAAACCCTAAAGGGTTGTCTCTCTCTCTCTCTCTCTTTCCCTTTAGTTCTGGGTTTTTTTTCTATTAAACACTATTGTAATCCTCTTTTATTTAATGAATGCAAGCACTTTTATCTTTGATTTAGCCTTTTAATTTTATGTTTTATGCAATTGAAGTTGTAATTTTCAAGTTATAGTTCTAGGTGACAAGAACAAACTGTGGAGCATCTCCTTGCAAGTTCAAGTTTCTCTTTCAGATTTGTTTTTTCTAGTACTAGCAATTTCAGATTTGAAGTCTTTGACACTGGATTCTAATCAGACTGCGCTCGAGCACCAGGTAGAAATTTTCCCCCATCAACCCTGCAGTTTGTGTCTTTCTGCACTGATCTTTTATTCAAACATTTTCTTGTTTGCTTCTGCAGAGGCTTTCAGTTTGAGCCTTTGAGGTCCTCCCTGCTTTCCCTTTCGGAACTTAAAAATTTGTCATATTTCGCCTACGTTTTTCTTATTCCAAAGCTCGCGTCAAGTGATCGTGTTACTGGTTCAACTGCATCCTTCTTATGGTTGGTTGTTCCAAATACATAGTTGATTAAATGTGGCCTACTTCATACTCTTAAGACCAAAAAATATATATGTTTTGTATAGTGAATAGGTATACTAGAGCAGTTCAAATAATATGCCACATTTGCTATTGTGGAATGAGAATTATTTTTTGTTAATTAGGATAATAATAATAATTTTTTTTAAGCTGATGCCCATATCGGCCTAGATCGGTAAAAAATACCCCTTTTTTTTTCGCTAAAGATTCATTGTATCAAGAAGGAATATAAAATGTACATCCCAATATAAAAGGAAAAAAAAAAAAATATATCACCACCATCATACAAGAATTTGACTAAGATAAAATTTGACCAGCCCCACCTTCGGCATTGCCATCAGCAGGAAAGGCCCCCTTAAATCTTAGTCTGAATAAAAATCTATAAGTTCATAAATCGATATCTTGGACGCTGGTTAGCATCCAATTCCAATTCCATTGAAACCAACCGAGGCCAAGCTTCCACTGGATACGACACTTCAAATCTCGCTGATGACTTTGCCAAAAAATCAGCAATCACATTTGCCTCCCGGTAACAATGCGTCACCTTCCAATTTATTGAATTCAGGAAAGATAACAGACTCCTCCATCGTTGTAGAGCAAACCATGGAGGCAAATACCCCTGATTGTTTGAAAAAATCAATTAACCTGTCAATCATTTTGCTTGGATCCTTACGTTCGTTCTTGCTTAGAATTTTCATTTAGCCGATCCCATTAAGTGGGGATAAAGTTTTGAATATTGTTGTTGTATTACCTTTTATCGATACCGATCTAGAGATATGGTATTGACCAAGAATTTAGATCAGACAATGCCAATGCTGATCCGATTCCTCAAACCATGGTCCTATCAGTGCTGTTTTTAGCTGGTGTAGGCGTCTTTTAGGTTGGGCAATAGTTGAGAGACTCTCTGTTGTTATGCTCTGTTGATTTTTCATGGAATGAGGAATTCTTTTCTCTTTGACGAAGAAATGTTTTAACTTGCCACTGCGTGAAGTCCCTCGAGATGTATAAAGCTGCTGGCTGATTTGACAGTGGAGGCCTCAAAGGGTGTAAAAAGGGACTGTTGGGTGGGGCTGCAAAGATGAAGCAAAGGCAAGGGGCCCGTTGCAGGGACTCAAAGAGGCAGATATGATGGGATATCAAATAGAGGTTGGGATGGATTTTCAATCATTAATTGAGTTGCTCCCCATTTGAATTGGCACTTGGCTCTTCCTTTGGATATGAAAGAGGTGAAGTTGAAGCAGCAACCTTTCCGCGGGGCAATCGATGAAAGGGGAGGTACACTGAGCTAGTCTGAGAATTTGGCCTCGCTGCTTTCTACGGAGCATGGTTTTAAGTATTGATATTGTATCGACTGTATTATAATTTGATACTTGATCAATTTGGATCGGTTAGTCATTTCATTTCAGGGATAAAACAATATAAAAATGTATTTTTTTTTAATTCAAAAAGCAAGAGCAAAAGTGATCGATACATACCAATCCAGATCGGATAGGATCGATATTGTATTGGTATTGTCAGAGATCGATACAAGATATAAATCCTTGCTACGAAGGTCCAACCAAGGACCTATGGAAGTCGGGGCTCATCCCCGATCAATATTCACTGATCTTATTTTTCTTATTGATTCAATAAAACAAAGGAAAAAAGATCGTATTGTTTCCAAGTTATTGAACTGATTGATGCATATGCTCAGCTTTTTCTCAATCTCTTGGGGTTAATCATCATAAATAAACAAATTATCTTTGGTGTAACATTATTTTATGATGAAACTACAGAGTCATTTAAGCGGTTGCTCGAGACTTTTCATAGTGTGATGTCTGAAACACAATCGGAAACAAAGTTACAAATTAATGTATTGCAATGGCTAAGGCAATAGCAAAGCTATTCCCTAACTTACATAATCATTGATGTGTTTGGTATTTTTACCAGAATATTGCCAAACATTTAAGCCATGTTTTTCATTTATCAATACAATTTATATATGATTTTAGTAGTTGCATCGTACATGAAGATGAAGATGAATGGTATGCTACATGGGATAAATATGCTCGAGAAATATATACTTTGTAATACTACATGGCTATCTACTTTTCCCCTCAATAAATCAGGAAGAGAGACCAACCATAAGGATAAAGTGAGTAGCCATAATATATAAATATTTATAAATCTCAGATTTCCAAATCTACATTGGTCTTCATATGCTTACCAAATCTTATTTGAGAGAGAGAGAGAGAGAGAGAGAGAGAGAGAAAGGTGTTTAAACTGTTAATAGAGACGCTTACACAAGGTAAGGCCATCACCAATCGAAATGTGTGAGAGTTCAATCCGGGGATCAGAAGCTAAGAAGCTGTTCAACTTCATCAAGGGGCCTCTGTATTTCCTCATAAATGGAGACATCTCATCATTTTCCCCCATTGCAACTGCACCAAACATCAGAGTGTTATCATATGTAATAATCCCTCCCACCTTAACTAGTTTCATCAGTATCTCATGATATTCCATGTAATTTTCCTTGTCAGCATCCACAAATGCAAAATCAAAACCTTCTTCATCATGGTTTCCCTGCACAAGGTAAGCAAAAATTCTCAGGTACTTTTTGAATTTCACAGCATTAATTTACCATATTTGACTCCCAAATGAGAGAGAGAGAGAGAGAGAGAGAGAGAGAGAGAGAGAGGTCTCACTTTGCTTAATATTTCATTTAGGACTGGCATGGCAGGTGATTCAATGAAGTTGATTTTGTGCTCCACATTGGCCTTTTGGATGAAAGGTAAACCAACCTTGTATGCTTCCCCATTTGGGTCTATTGCAATTATCTGCCAAAATAAAGTCTTAAATCATAATAGTAAATTCATTAACTAATTATCAACAAACCATTTCTCAACCCACCCTGTAACCCAACTTATTGCATAGAAAAGGAAAAGGCAGGTTGATGGGCCCTTGGATTTGACTAGGCCTTTTGCTAAAAGAGGACTTTGGGTCCTATTACCCATAAAATATAGCTCTGCCTGATATACCACATGGCAAGTATTAGGGCATGGATAATTAAGTTGGACCAAACCCAACATGGCATGGTTTATGTTTTTAAGAACACCAAGGATGAGTTGGGTCGAACTTGATCAGGCTTCCAATGGTTGGGAAAATTTGGCCCAAAAATAGGTTAGAGGTTGGGAGTCTGCAATTTTGCACCTCTGGGCTGGGATAGAAGAATTGAGAAGTACATGCAAATCAAGAAACGAAAAGTATAGAAATGAAAAGAAATCTAATTGGAATTATTAGAAAAGCAAAACTTTTTCTACATTGGCTAGACAATTTCGATCGTATGGATATCTAAAATATGGTCTAGATTAGTCACATGTCAAATTTTAAACTTAAATGCTTCTATATACCTTTCCATGTATTTTACCATCCAATTTTAAGATCATATCAAGCTAGGCCAGGTTTTTTTAAAACACCAGCTCAACCCTGATTCTCTTTTAACTCAGCTCAAGCCCCAGTCCATCCTGAGATTGGGTTGGGATATCTCTACTCACCAGTTTGGCACTGAATGATTTTGGATGAAAGCTTCCAAGTTCTTTCAATTACCTAGCATTGGCAATCTCCTATATCACACTAAACATATCTAAGAGTGTGGGGAGAGTCATATATTTTCATTCTTGGATTGATAGATAAATGATTTATTACAAAGGGAGTGCTTGAATGACACCTCTATTAGAAAAAAACATCTTATTTTAATTGTTATTTATCTTATTCCCAAAGTCCTTTAAGATAGGGGCATAAAAGAGTTTTCAAAAAAAATTGAAAGTGACGTATCAATATGTTATTATCATGCATATTTTTTCGAGTAAACATGTAAAATCACACTATTACCCTTCACATAGGAAAAAAATTTTGTTCATATTGAATGACAAAAAAGTAAGATTACAAATTATTTGACACCTTAAGGATTAGTTTTTTATTGCCGAGTAACTCTGCAAACAAACTTATCACATGTTGAGTGGAAGGCAAGAAGAAACCTCAAAGACATGTAGAACCAAAATGAAAAATTCCAGCAGCAAGATATGGGGAAGGGGAGGGTGTTGGAGACTGTGATTGTAATGTACCTTGGCATCATGGGGCAATGCAAGAGCAGTGGTGAGAAGGGAGTAGCCAGTGAAGACACCAATCTCTATTGTCTTCACCGCATTAATGAGCTTTAGAACCATTGCTATGAACTGCCCTTCATCAGCAGGTACACCCATGATGCTCCTGCAAAACATTTAACTATCCCAAGGATAAAAAAATAACAAGTATTTTATTATTATTATTATTATTTAATTTAAAAATAATAATAGATATATTATAGGATCCAGTTTTCTTTTAACTCCAAACAGGGTCGGTCCATTGGTGATTCGTAGTGGATAACATGCCTCAAGAAGTGTCTTAGCTGGGTTCTAATCCCCTTGGAACCACCCTCTTTTCTTCGTTGGGGCTCTCACCCACTTCAGAGTAGAATCGGCTTATGAGGTCCATGGGTGACATTGTGGACTTCTTTTTCTCAACTAAACATTACTAATCTGGTAAACAACTTTACAATTAAGTATTTTAATTTAGAATTGAAACAGAATTGAAATCAAAATCAGTAGTTTAAATCAAATTGAATAAAAAAATATAATTCAGTTTTGGCTTCAAAATCTAGAATCTTTTATAGATTTTGTTCGGTTTTGGTTTCATTATTGGAATCGTCGAACTGAATCGAATTTCCCATTTTTGAAATGAACAAATTGTATATATTTTATTTTTTTTAGTCAATATAAATGATAAATTCTATTCCTCTTTAATGTGTTGAAACAAAATTTGACAGATTATGGATCAAACAAAGAATTTATTTTATTGCTGAAGATATAAAAATTATCCCAAACACCTAAAATAGGGTTCAAATCAAATATAAACCGAGTCAAAACAAAATAATGACATAAATATGAAAATGCACTGAATGATACAATTATTTACGATTGGATGTCTACCTAACATCGAAACTACATATCATTACTTGAAAACCTGTACAATAAGTATGAATGAAAAAACATATCTTTACATATTAAACCTTAGATCATTGTTAGAAAATCAGGTTATCCTACTCGACTCGCCCTTTAAAAACCTGGCGAGTAAACCTGGTGAGACTTGGTTAAGGCACCTTAGTTTTTTATTTTTAAAATGTTCACCACTTGTCAGTTTGTCACTTTGTTTTTAAATTTTAAAATACTTTATATGTGAGAGTCAATTAATCATAGTATCTTAAATAAAAATATCTCACTTCTCATTATGTCCATAATTCAGATATATATTATTAAAAACTAAAAACTAAATATGTCACTTCTCACTAGTTGAGTCAAAATCTGATTTTCCAACAATGCCATAGATATTGATAAAAATGTGATTTTAAAATCATAAAAATATTAAATGCATATATATTATTTTTGTTAAAAATCATCAAATTATATATTAAATAGTAAGAAATCAAAGAGAAAGGTACAAAAATACAATCTAGGAGTCCCTTACAAAATTCAATCAAGCTATTCTAATAGAAACCTCCACCTTCGGCATGGTTATTAACAGAGAGAGACTTAGGATTATGGTTTGAAAACTTGGTACCAGGATTGGGATTGAAATCAGGATCGGTCAATGCTGATTCTGATTCAAATGGCCCTGGATCAAAAAGAAATACCATTGATTTTATGTTTAAACCACTTTTTGGCCATTTTACCCTTGTTTACACTGATCCACTGATTCAGTATTGGCCAAGAATTGAGATCGGTAAAGCCAATACCAATTCGATCTGGCCGATTTTAACTGATCCAATCCGATTCCTCAAACCATGCTTGGGATTCCTCAATACATTGGGAAAAAAGACCATGCCTAGGAGCATGGCTCGTATGTCTAAACACAAGCCTTTGTGAAATGATTAGACCACCCTCAACGAAAGACAAAAATTCTACCCCTGTAAATGCGTCCATGAAGTTCACATTAACCCCTGTGCAGGTGCATGAGCAGGAGCAGGAGCAGTAGCAATGCTCCCGGACAAAAAACTTTGGACCCAGATCCTCTCCAATGCCCTAGTGCCAATTGAGCGGCTGTCAACACTTGGCATGTACCCCTGGCCGTTGGATGTGCATTGGTCCCACTTGAGAGATCTGTTACGAAAACTTCACACAACCAAACCCCCCCCCCCCCCCAACCCAAAAAAAAAACCAACTTGCCAAGTCTGATCATCCTCTTCTCAACAAAATAGAAACCCTAAAAACCTAAATCCCTTGCGGGGGAGCAGGAGTGCAGGACATCATGATATTTGATCTGCAGGTTGGGCACTCATATAAATATTGTTGCAAGTGCAGGTGGTGGTACTGTTGATAGGAAACTCAGAGGTGTCAACGTTGGTGATATTCAGTTTCATATATAAGAATACAACGTATGAGAGAGTGAAACTTACATGTGGCCATACTTCTTAACAGTTTCCTCTCTTAGTTCCTTCAGTTCAGCAGCTTCCCTTGGATAAGCACTCGTTTCTAAGATATACTGCATTACAACAGCAACAACATCAAAACAAACAGAAATAATGAAGAGATCTTGTTAGCTTTCAGGTTCCTGATCTGATAATGGAGTGGGAAAGTTACAAAACCTTGAGGAGGGTTTCACTTTTGAGGATGCTTCTTCCTTCATAGTCTGCCATGGCTGAAGCTAGGCCTGAAGCTTTGGTGTGGAGCATCTTAACGGAGGTGATAATGAGGAGGGAAAGAAGTACTAAATATATATAGGGAAAAAGAAAACTATCCACTTGCATTTGTCTATGTCTAATTTACATAGACGGGCAAGAAAAGACCGATTCTCCCAACACCCCATGTGCTAAATATGCCTTCACACTTCTTCCCATTGGTCTGCACATTAACGATTGGTCACACAAGCGGATAATTTAATGGAAAAATGTTTCCTTCGAAAAGAGTGCCCTTCTTATGTGTGTGTGCAAAGACCAGCAGAAACATACGAGAAGACATCCATATAGATGTCCTTTTTATATATATATATATATATATATATATTTATGTAGACGTCCTTTTTCATTTCATGAGAAAGGACTGATCATTTCGGCCTCAGCAAAAAAAAAAAAAAAAGATTCTTATCGTCTTCGGTTTGGAAGGGACTCCTTTACTGCGCAATAGAGGCGGCAGCTCAGATCCGATTCCTTAGGTTGGCACCACTGCCAAGTCCCCACATGAAAATGCATAAATGCAATCACAATATTGTGTATTATTTCCTCTCATGAGGAATGACATGTGACTTGTTCTTACAGTCTCCGACCCACCATATGTTATTATTGTGGTTATGGATGTGTACTCTCTTCTTTCAATTTATTATAAATAAGAATTATACCCCGCGCCAAACAAAGGAAAACATGGACACTCAACTCCCGTTTTTTCTTTAGACAGGGAAAACACCTTGTGTATTTCATTATAAACATGGATATAAATGAATAGTCAAAATCCGAATTTGAATTTGTATTTGTATTCATTTATGTGTATCCATATCCGGTCAAAGAGTATTTGAACTAAAATCTAAATTATCCAAAAAATAATTATCCGATCAGATTAAATAATCAATTAATGATTGAAAATTATATTCAATGGAGAAGGAACGTCCAGATACACAAGTCAGAGAGTAAACGGATGGTTGAAAATCCAAATTTGATCCGCATCCATATTCGTTTACTGGTATCCGTATTAGGTTAGAAAATATCCGGATCTGAACACATGCGATCCAAATTCGATCCGTATTCAATCCATTTGCATCCCTAATTTTAAAGGGGATTAATATATACAAGGCTACACATGGAAAGAGTAAACAAGGAAAGACCTATACAATACATGGTAACCACATACAAAATATAGAAAGAAAGTATTACAGAATATTGTAACTGCTACAACTAACACCTTTCCTTCGTATCCGGCTTTTCTCCATAGAGCCCAGGGACCAGAAAGTGATCCCACAACTGGGAAGACATGAGCACACATCCCGAGGTTCACTCTTTGGTCCCTGGGCTCTATGGAGAGGAATTCTATCCCTTCTATTCAAGCATATATGAAGGAACTTTTTTTTATTTAATTTTTTTGTGTTTATGTGTGTATTTTTTTTTTTTTTTTTAGGTGAATAAAAAATATATCAAATAGAAAAGAAAACAAATACAATAGACAAAACCTTCTGGCTTATCTAAGGTAAATACTCTCTCCAAAGAAAGAAATCCAATCTAAGAGGAAAAAAGGCCAAAAAAGAAGCCCTAAGAGATAGGGGTGTATGAAGGAAAGTTGTTAAGTATCGAGATTGAATTTGCCACCGGTGCATCGTATTATAGAAAATGTAACTTCTACATTTCTTTGGCTTGACCCTTGACATTTAGGAATTCACTCTTAATTAGTCGGAATACTTATTTGACACACCTTAAATAATATAATATAATAAATATACGTGGTGTATAGACAAGACTAATGCCAGTCACAAACAAGAGAACATCCCCATAAAACAATCTTCTCTGACCATGGAACCTGATATGACTGAAACACTTTTTCTTATATTGATTAGTATGCTTCATGTATATGTTTTCCATGTTTTGGATTTATTCTATCAGCATCATGACCCAAAAAAAAAAGGAACGGTGAAGGAAACTATGCATGTACATTGTGGGGTATAACAATTTAGATAAATTCAAACCATAATAAATGTTTTTAATCTTTAAATCAAAACCTATTATGAGCTTATTATATAAGGCAGTGGGAGACCAGTGACAAGTCAATTTTAACATATACTGGATGGGATATAAAGGTGAAATATGGACTAAAGTGTTAACATTAAAGTGAAAGAAAAGTAGCACTAGATATTCAATGAAGTGCCATTATTGAAGGGGATGGACCTGCACTCTGTGGATGGCAAATTTAGGAGAAACTTAAATGGATTGGAAAAAGGGTAAGGAAGAAATGGCCTTGTGATGGGACCATCAATAGCGGGCTTAATTTAGAGCCATGTAGGGAAGCATTGTGATGGGGCCACCGAGAGGATCTCAATTTAGAGCCATGCAGGGATGTGCCTCCTGGCATGGTGGTGGTTGTTAGTGTAGTAGAGTGTCAGTTTTAAGTCCAGGGAGAGCTCACTTGTTTCACTCTCTTCTCATCGGATGTATAACATTCTGTCATTACTCCCCTCATACTCCCACCTTGGCCGATTTTCCTTGAGTTGTGATGCCAACCCCTAATGGCTTATGGACCCTCAATAGGTTTTTTTTTTTTTGCTAAAAGGTCATTTTATTAAAAGAGAACGAAGCAAAACAAAGAGAAATACAAAAGGGCAGGCCGATCCCACTAAACCCACTTGCAACCTCCACCTTCGGCATGGCCATCAGCAGAGGGAACAAGCAAAGGGCTTAGCCAAATCGAAAACGGTGCCTGTCCAACGCATCAGAAGCTAACTCATCAACAACATGTCTCGGGAACTCCACTGAGAATTCTGAAGTACAAGATTTAGATGCTTTCCTAGCCAGAAAATCAGCGACTACATTAGCTTCACGAAAACAGTGAGTGATCTTCCATTGCACCAACTCCAAAAAGGAAATAACAGATCTCCATTTCTGCAGGGCAAACCATGGAATCTCCCTTCGCTGAACTGCTGAGACCACGGACGCTGAGTCTGACTCAATCCAAACACCCCTAGCATGATATTGTCTAGCTAGCAGAATACCCTCCAAGACTGCCTCAAATTCAGCTTCATATATTTGTTTGACTCCCAGGAAAATGCTAAAAGAGTCGATTACCTTGCCTTTATCATCCCGTAAGACACCACCCGCACCTGCATTACCTGGGTTACCAAGCGAACTTCCATCCACATTGATCTTCATCCACGCCCTGGAAGGCTTACACCAGTGAACCTCAAGAGGTGAAGGGGAAGTTGGATTTCTAATACTTAAACCTATCTTCTTGCAGGTCATCAAGTCTGAAATCGAACGAACTTCTTCACTTGATCCATCACAGCAAAGCTGAACCTCTTGCCTTATACTTTGAAAGACATACCGCCCTGCCCTTTCTTTATTTTCCTGCCTTCTTTTATTTCTTTCCCACCAAATATGGTTGATAGTGATGATCAAGCCCAACTTCCATGGCTTCTTTAGCTGAATCACTTGAGATTTCCTCTTCCACCACTGGAACAATGATTGAATGCTTGGATGATTTACCCACGCCACTCCAAAAAAATCTAAAAAATTCTTCCATATTGATATGGAAAATGAACAGTGTATAAAAATATGAACCATACTTTCTTCAGCCTTTCCACACAGGTTGCATTTGGATGGGAGATAAACACCTTTTTGGCAAACCAGGTCGTCCGTTGGGATTCTACCATGCACCACTCTCCATCCAAAAATGGAGTGTCTTGGAGGAAGATTCTTCTGCCAAATCAAAGAAGACCAGTTCACCTTCAAGGATTTCACTCTAACAGTCTCCCAAGCCGACCGTGAGGAGAAATACCCTGAAGGAACTAGCGACCACACCCTGAAATCCTCCATCTGCAAACTCGGAATGTCAATCTTTTTAATCTGTCCAAAAATTTCATTAAGCATAGGAGAAACTACCTCAGGTAGACGCCATTCTCCATTTATGATAAACTCCCCCACCTTTGCTGACGTAGAGAGAGTATGGTCACTATCCAGCGACAGAAGTTCCATAATGGATTTTGGACCCCACCATTTATCTTTCCAGAAATTTGCAAGCTGACCGTTCCCTATGATCCAGCGCTCCTTGTCATCCACAAAGGACCACATTTTCCTGAGACCAGCAAAAATAGTGGAGGTGTTGCAATTTTTGAAGGATCTTCCATCCTTCTTTAGGAATCGAGCTCTGAGAAAGGTTAACGCTGCTGTCTTCTCCGTTTTGATTCTCCAAATCAATTTGCACAGCATTGCTTTATTGGAATCTCGAAGTCTCCTAAGGCCCAACCCTCCCTCATCCTTGGGCTTACACATAGAGTCCCACTTAACT
>NC_056561.1:12078837-12081754 GCF_013358625.1 Macadamia integrifolia
TTGGCATCATTGGGCAATGCAAGAGCAGTGGTGAGGAGGGAGTAGCCAGTAAAGACACCAATCTCTATTGTCTTCACCGCATTAATGAGCTTTAGAAGCATTGCTATGAACTGCCCTTCATCAGCAGGTACACCCATGATGCTCCTGCAAAACATTTATCCATCCCAAGAATAGACTTCCATTGGTTATATATATATATATATACTCTCCAACACAAAAATAACATTTTTTTTTTTTTGGAAATAATAACAGATATATTATAGGATCAAGTTTTCCCTCAACCCCAAAGGTGATTGGTCCATTGGTGCTTCGAAATGGGTAAAGCGTTTTAGGAAGAGTCTACCTGGATTTGAATCCCTTAAGAACCACCCTTGTTTTTTCCTTGAGGTTCCCACCCTCTTTGGAGTGGAAACATCTTACAGGGACTATTCTCACTCCACAGGAAGTCACTTGAATATGAATAAAGTAGGTTTGGCCTCACGCTGCATAGTTTGATATTTTGACTCTCCAAAATGCATATAATAATCACACTTTATAAATTAATCAGAGAATGTGCACTATTTGTTTGGACAAATCATATAATTTAAAAAATTTTAATCAATATAAATAATAAATTTTATTCCTTTTTAATGTTTGGAAAAGTTTAACCGATTATAGACCTGACAAATAAAGGTTTATTTATTTATTTATTTGTTAATATTTATTTTAATTGATAAAGATGTAACAATTATTCCAAACATGTAAAATAGGGTTCAAATCGAGTACAAATTGGGTCAAAACAGAATAATGACATGAATGCGAAACCGAATCGAATGACTCCATTATTTATGATTGGATGTCTACCTGATCCTTCTCTCATGTGCATAAACAAATTTACTAGCTTTAATTAATATCTCCCCATTAGGGAACAAATTTAGCAAATACACATATAATACATATGAATGAAAAACATATCTTTACATATTAATCCTTTGATCATTGTTGGAAAACCAGATTTTCCGACTGGACTCACCCCTTAAAAAACCTGGCAAGTCGACCTAGTTAAGGCGTGCCAGGGTTTTTCTACTTTTTAATACATACCTCCACTTCTTCATATCAGACTCCTCTATAGTGCACATGGGACATGTAGCGCATCATCCAACAGCCAGCTCAGATACGTTACCCAAGGCATTTTTTATCGTTACATCTACGCTACACGCCAATAAACGCTACAGAAGATCTCAATCCCACTTCTTCTATTTACACTTTATCATTACCTTAGTTTTTGTTTTTAAAATGTCCATCAGTTGTTAATTTGTCACTTTGCTTTTGAATTTTAAAATACTTTATATGCGAGACTCAATGACTTAGGGGTGCCAACTTTGAGCCCGCACCGGTAGGCTCAATCGAGCCCGACACATTTACGGCCTGACTTGGACCGACCCGTTTAATAAAGGTGCCAGGACATTTACTAAACAGGCAATCACGGTGCAAGTAGCTAGACCGTCGGGCACCCAACCAAACCGACACGTTTATATGCCCGGCTTGAATTGACTCGTTGTAACCCAACTTAGCCCGACCCCCTTAATACTACATAAAATTCTTATTTCACGATTACTAGTAAGAAACAAATTAAGTTTTCTAACCCTTTGCCTAGTAACAGGGATTTGATTTAATTAAGCTTTATTTTGTCAATTGTGAGGGTCATAATCTCTTCTTTTTCTTTGTAAGAACAACTATAATCTCATATCATCTCTCTTTTTTATTAAAGATTCGCCTCACATATTTTTGGGCATTCAACCAACTTAAACAAAGAATTTTAAGGTAGGCACGTTTAAAACCCGTTTAGACTTAAATAGGTCCGTAGTCCGGTTAAGGCCCGTTTAAGGAAACCTGATTAAAACCTGATACCGACTAACCTGATTATAAATCGTACCATGCCCCCCAAAGACAAGCCCGTTTACTTAAACTAGCATTCAAGGTGTAAGGCTTCCAAGTGGTCAAGCCCGATTAAGCCCGACCAAGACCAACCCGGCCCGACCAATTGACACCCCTACAATGACTCATTGTATCTTAAAATATAGAGATAGATAAAAATGCGAATTTAAAGTGTATGAGTATTAAATGCATATATTTTTTGGTAAAAATCAGCAATGTATATATCAAATAATAAGAAATCAAAGAGAATGGCACGAAAATAAGATCTAGGAGTCCCTAGAAAAATCTAACAAAGCTATCTCAGATAAAACCTCCACCTTCGGCATGGCCATTAGTAGAAAGACTTGGAATCACAGTTGAGAACTTGGTATTGAGATTGGGATTGGTCAAGGCCAATTTCAATCTGGATCGCCCTGGATCGGAAAGAAATACCCTTGATTTTAAGTTTAAAGCCAATGTTTTGACCATTTAACCCCTTACCCGTACCAATCCACGAATATAATATCAGCCAATAATCGGGATCCATCAAGGTCAATACTGAATTGATCCGATCCAACCAATTCCAACTGATTCGATACGATTCATCATCAAACCATACCTGGGAAATATCACAGAATAAAAGCAAAAGAAGCTCACAAAAACCTATATTGGGAGAAAGAGCATGTCCGGGACCTTGGCTATTGTCCCTAAACACAGGCCTTTGTGAAATGACTAACCCACCCCTTATGAGAGATAAAAGTTTCATCTATTTTGATGCTTCTATGGATGCTTTCATTGATCCCACGCTGGTACAATAGCCGTCTTCCCAGACAAAAAACTCCGGATCCGAATCCTCTCTAGTACCCCAATGTCAATCGGACAACTGTTGAAACCCAAGCACGCACCCCTGGCCGCTGGGATGCGCATTGGGCGCACTGAGAGGATCTGGTCTGAAAACTTCACACCCCTCACCCCCACCCCCCAAACCCCACCCCACTCCCCAAACCCCACCCCCACAAAA
>NC_056561.1:12081774-12097276 GCF_013358625.1 Macadamia integrifolia
AAAAACAGAAAACAAAAAACAAAATCCCAATTTCCCAAGTTTGATCATCCTCTTCTCAACAAAATAGAAACCCTAAAAGCCTAAATCCCTTGCGGAGGAGCAGGAGTGAGGGAAACTTACATGTGGCCATACTTCTTAACAGTTTCCTCTCTTAGTTCCTTGAGTTGAGCAGCTTCCCTTGGATATGCACTCGTTTCTAAGATATACTGCATTACAACAAACAACAAAACAAACAGAAAATAATGTAAGACCTTTCAGGTTCCTGATCTGATAATGGAGTGGGAAAGTCACAAAACCTTGAGGAGGGTTTCACTTTTGAGGATGCCCCTTCCTTCATGTTCTGCCATGATGAAGCTAGGCCTGAAGCTTTGGTGTGGAGCAACTGACGGAAGTGATAATGGGAACCGAAAAAGTGGGAAATATATAGACAGGGAAAAAGGAGGTGACAGTGAAAAGAGAAAAAAAATAGTAAACATATACAAGGGAAAAAGAAAACAATCTGATTGTGGGCGTGGAAAGATTATACACCCACCCTCCCAAAAAAAAAAACGCTGAAAATGTCTGTAATTCCAATCTTGAACAATTTCGTGTAATATCACCTTCAGGGGTGACACGTGTATTGATACCAATATAATGGTTCAGATCTGATTTAAATATCTTTTTATTAATTTAATATTTTATTAATTGTATCAGATCTGAATCATTATATTGATATCAATACACGTATCACCATCTAAAGGTAATATTACACGGAATTGCAGATAATTTCAACCCATGTTTCTTCTCTTTGATATGCACGTTGACTAATTGGTCATACAAGCTGAAAACGTTATGGAGAGTGTTTCTGGTAAGGGGAGTGCAGATCTTATATGTGTATCTGTATAATGATTATGAAAAACGTGTGAGAAAATATCTATACGAACGTCTTTTTTCATTTAATAAGGGACAGACTGATCAAATCATTAAATGAAATTTGGCAGCTGTGAACGTCTTTTTTCATTTAATAAGGGACAGACTGGTCAAATAATTGAATGAAACTTGGCAGCTGTGAACGTCTTTTTTCATTTAATAGGTTTTTTCATTTAATAAGGGACAGACTGATCAAATCATTGAATGAAACTTGACAGCTGTGAGAGTTACAGCTAAGTAATAATTGAAATCCTTGATACCAATTAAGGAATTGTATCTAGGGTTAGGATCATTCTAATTAAGGGCCGTATGGTATCGTTTATGTTTCAGAAACGTCGTTTTGTATTAAAAATAAAAATTTCAAATTTCTATGTCGAAATGCAGTTTTTAAACAAAAATATGATATTTCAAAATTTCAAATTTTCACTTTTTGTTCCAAAAAACAGAAATGGACCATAAGTGGATCAAATAGAAGATTCTGTTTTTTCGTTTCAATAGAACGAAAAAACTTCAGAAACATTTTTTTAGAACGATACCAAACGGAGCCTAAGTATTTCAAACTTGCTCGTAAGATTCTATTCCCTTGACCATTATCATGGGGTTGCGACCAGTGTTATCAATTCGGCCGAATAATTCGCCGAATAATTCGCGAATTATTCGGCCTAACCGAATTTTCTGAATTTTATCAAAAATTCTGATCGAATTCGAATTAAAAATAAAATTCGGTAAAATTCATGATTTTTTCAATAATGAATATAAAACACGAATAATTCGGACCGAATCCAAATTAAACCGAATTATTCGGTCCACTTAAATAGTATTTAAAAAAAAAACAAAAAAAAAATTGAAAAAAATCAATAAACTGTTTTGATCGCTTTTTTGACCGAATCCTTAAATTAATCAACCGAATTATTTCGAATAATTCTCCGTCTAAATAATTCCTAAATCCGAATTTACTAACTATGGTTGCGACCACGAAGTTTTTTTTCCCACCATTTGTTTGGGCCAATGGTAACAGCATAGCCACCCATTTACTTGTTATCGTCTTGGGTGGGCACCCCTCCCAAGTCCCGACATGAAAATGTATAATTGCAACCACGAGATTTAGTACTATTTTCCTCTAATGAGATGTGACTTGCTGTCATAGTCTCCAACCATATATGTTAATCTTGCCAGCTTGTGGTTGTGGATGACATTGTACTCCTCTCTTTTAATTAATTATAAGTAAGGAGTAGGCCCCACGCCAAACAAAGGTCAAAACGTGGACATTCAACTCACGTTAAAACGCCTTGTGTGTATTCCATTATAAAAGGGAATAATTATATACAAGGCTATCCGTAGAAAGAGTAGACAAGGAAAGACATACAATACATGAAAACCACATGTAAAATATTGTTGAATTTTTTTATATTTAATGTTAAAGTTTCTAAATATTTTTTGTGTCAGGGATAAGTATAGAATAAGTATAGGTGTGGTCTATATTTATTTATGGGGATACATACAGATACTTTTGTATATATACGAGGATTCTTGTACACGTTCAGACACATTTGTATATAAACAAACACACCCGTTCATGAAAAAGTACTTGGTTTATATATTTTATAGATGGTTTAAAAATTATATAATTGATTTTAAAAACAAATGATTTTGTTCTTCTCACATTGTATTATGTTTTTCCAAGTCTCCATGTGTTTGATCATGAGTATAGCCTTCGGACTTCCCTATGTAATCACATATTGGAATGCACCTTATGTGATTAGGAGCTATTTTATTATGGAAGTATAAATGCAAATGGTCAGCCCGGTTATACAATCAAGGGAGTTTAAAAACCTTAAGGACAGTATCATTATGATACGACTCAACTCAAATTATGTTTGTTCTCAATTCAAGAAGACCGTTTACTACAATGCTGTGAATTCATACATTACCCAATGCAAATGCAATATATCAGATAAGTCTCATACTTTGCTCGTAATTATTTTCTAACAAATATAGAAAGAAAGTACAAAAACATTGTAATTGCTACAACTAAAACCTATCTTTAAGATCTGGCAACTCTCCATAGAACCTAGGGACTAGAGAGTGATCCCATGGCTAGAAGGACCTGAGCACACATCCTGAGGTCACCCCAGTCATGAGATCACTCTCTGGTCCTTGGGCTCTATAGAGTGGAATTCTATCCCTTCAGTTCAAGCATATATGGAGGAACTTTTTTATTTTTTTTAATTGAATTTTGTTTAAACTTTTAGGGGTTTTTTTTATTTTTTTTGAATGAAAAATGTATCGAACGGAAAAGAAAACAAATACAATAGACAAAGCCTTTTGGCTAATCAAGGGTAAGTATTCTACCCAAAAAAAGTCATTCCGAGAGAAAAAGGCAAAAAACAAGTCCTAAGAAATAGTGATGTATGGAAGAAAGTTATTAAGTGTCGGGATCGAATTTGTCACTAGTGCATCACATTATAAAAAGTGTACTTTACTTTTTCTTGGCTTGATCCTTGACATTTAAGGATTTATATTAATCAAAAGATTTATTTGACACACCTTAAATAATATTATATAATATACACGTGTGTACACACACGTATGTAGACGAGACTAATGGCTATCACAAACAAGAGAGCATTCTCATAAACAATTTTCTCGGACCATGGAACCTGATATGACTGAAACACTTGCTTATATTGATTAGTATGCTCATGCAGGTATATGTTTTCCATGTTTTGGATGTTATTCCATCAGAAAAAAAAAAGCTTACACATCCGACAAACTTTGGCTGGCTTCTGCAAGTTGATCTGGTTGGTGTACTGCCTATTCTGTCCATTCGACTACCTTTTCTTCCTAGAGTTAAGATCTATACACGTGAAGGAAACTATGCATGTACATTGTGGCCGGGTTATAACAATTTAGATAAAATCAAACCATAATAAGTGTTAATCCTTAAATCAAAACCTATTATGAGCATATGATATATGTGATACAGTGGGAGATCAGTGACAAGTCGATTTGAACATTTACTGCCTGGGATATAAAGGTGAAATATGGACAAAAGTGTTCAACATTGAGAGTGTAAGAAAAGTAGCACTAGGATATACAATGAAGTGTTTCACCAAAAAACATAGATATACAATGAAGTGTCATTATTGAAGGGGATGTCCTTGCTGTCTGTGGTTGGCAAATTTAGGAGAAACTTAAATGGATTGGAAAAAAAAGGTATGGAAGAAATGGCTTTGTGATGGGACCATCAAGAAGGGCCTCAATTTAGAGCCATGTAGGGGAAAACACTGTGATGGAGCCATCAAGAGGATCTCAATTTAGAGCCATGTGGGGATGTGTCTCTTGGCATGGTAGTGTGGTTGCTAATGTAGTAGTGTCGGTTTAACTACACGGAGAGATCGCTTGTTTTACTCTCTTTCATCGGATGTTATTAGCCCCCTCATACCCCCACCCCTGGTTGATTTTCCTTGAGTTGGGATGTCAATCCCTAGAGGTTTATGGACCCTCGATAGGTTCTGACTTAGAAAAAAAAATTTAGAGGCATGTTTCCTATCCAAACCGTTGGTAAGATAAACCTTCAAAGTGGAAACCCCCAGAAAATAAAAAAATAAAAAGTGTTGTAATGAGGCCATCACAACATGCTTCTGGTTTAACGCAATGAGGCTTATCCAACTATTGGTAAAATCAATCATTTAGGAATTGATCACATGTCAAATTTGATGATCCAATTCAATCGTATAACCCACCTACTAATTAGATGTCTTTCTTAGATTTTCAATCGTTGAACTACTTTACTCATCCCTTTAGTTTTAAACCAATTTAACCATTTAGTAACATAAGTTGAGAATGGATCATTGCTTGTACATATTGATAAATATCTTAATTAAGAATTTATGATTTTTTCTAAATAGTATCTTTGGTAGATTATCCTAATTATCGAATCCTATCCTAAGGTGGTCGGTTTAAAATTGAACCATAAACAAAACCGAAATCTGTTGTTTAAGATCGAACTGAATCAAACCGAATAATTCTTTTCAGTGTTGGTGTTAGAATTTGATAGTTCATTTGATTCGGTTTTGGTTTCCCTTTTTTAAAGAGAACCGTATTGAATGAAGTGTACCTCATATAAACTGAACTCGAATCAAATCTAAACCCTAAAAGGCTAAAACACGAGTTCCTCATATTTCATTTTTCACTCATCTCTTCCGCATCTATCTTTCAACCCTTTTACACAACTAGACAAAAAACCTATAATATGTAATTTCACACAACTCAACAATGAGACATGAGTTTAGGATTTTATATGATTTAGATTCGGTTCAGTTTTTGTGGTTTACACTTCATTTGATTCGATTCAAATCGATGATTTTAGTTTAAAATTGAAACTGAAATGAATGAAATTTCATTTTTTAAAATCAAAATTGAACTGAATCTTTTCGATTTGATTCGTTTTGATTTTAATGGCCAGTTTCATTTTTCAGTACAGCTTCTAAATCGACACTCTTATCATCAATAAGCTCCCCCCACGGCATGGTTTTAAAACTCAGATCAAATGACTTAGTATCGGCTGGATTGAATTGGTATTAGCCTAGACCGATCCCCAATCCTAATGGATCCATTCCCAACACACTGGTAGGCCCCAGGTTAAAAACATAATAAAGCATTGATTTTAATTAAAAAGTGGGTAAATGGGTCCGAACAGTCCAATCTAGGCTGATCTGAATTGATATTGACCTTGATCGATCCTGAGTTTTGGAACCTTGCTCCACAGTCAAACTACAAGCAAGGCGACTCGGGGCAACCAATAGCCCACTCATCTATTGGTCCGGTTTGGGTTGATTGGTCCGTGTCTGTCTAAGTCTGTTCCACCATTTTTATAAGGCCAGGGTCGGAACTGGGTTGTACAACTAATTAATTGGTCCTCTACCTTGGAACAGTTGGTTCCGGTTCTTAAGCAATCCCAACCAAAACATCAAAATAAACTCGATGAAATAATTTTTAACCCATATTGGGCTCAGATACTAACCTGTTATGAAATCGAACAAAAAATCTATGAAAATAAAGCCCGTTGACTCAATGGCCCACTTTAACACTAGTATATGTTTACGTCAAAATCATTTGCAGTGAGGCGGTAAGGTGCAGTGAGCATCCAATGGCTGAGGTGCATAATCGGACCCTCTCAACCGTTGGATGCTCATTACACCACATGAGTCCACATCGCTCTCTGCAGGCAATTTAATTGGAATCCACTTGCTTAGCCCCAAAAAAGTGAAAAGAGAGTAAAAAACAGCCTAAACACCCATAAATAAACCTATAATTGGTACCTAATCTGTTCCTGATCAGTTCTAGCTGAGTCTGATTTGGTTCCATAATATAAATCTAATGGTTAGGATTAGAACAGAACAATTAATAATTGGTTCTTGCCAACACAATTGTTAGGGCCTCTTCCTCGGTTTCCCGGTGATCATGGTCTTTTGTGGATCAAGGTCTATATTATAGGCATTTTCTTCTCGGAGTTGGTGTTGGTGCCCTGTGGTTTAGAGTTCTCTTTCCTTTGTATCCTTTGTATCAAGCAGCACTTAGATTTAGAAGTTCTGAAATCATAGGCCAGCAGTAGGTTGTTCACCTTCAAAGAAGAGATCTCCCTCAAAAGGGAATCAATGAAGTTACAACTTTTGGATTTGAACCACAACTAAGGGCTTGTGAATCCAGGTAATAACACACTCAATCATTGACCCAAACAACAAAATAGGGTTCTTGAAACCCTCATTTACGTTACATATGGAGTCAAACTTGCAATTGGTTGTTTTCTTCTTTTTCTACTTTTTTTTTTTTTAAATCAATGTGTTTGGGCCAGTTTATGCGCACCTAAACCAAGGTGTTTGGCCTAGCTTGTGTGCACGTCAATTAATCCTCGGGAAGACTAGCTCAGCAACCCACCATGACAGTCTCTACTTAAATCGTAGATGCACAGATGGAATCGAACCTGAGACTGTACGCTTATCCATATATTCTCCAATTCGCTCTAATCATCTGGGTAATCTACGGATGGGTACCTGCAACTGGTTCTATTACTTGCAAAAACACAGTTGAAATTCGGTTCATCTCCAACAAGTGATGATCCACTTGTCGATTTGTGAGAACTCGTTAGAGGATCTTTGCAGCGTCAATCGTTGGAGATGACCGAATCCCCTATTGGCCTTTCCATTGAAAGATTGGATATGTCAAGTCATGTTTTACCATTAAAAGGAAAATGACATTATCCAAACATGCACAACCATAAATTAATGACTTTCTACAACTCCTTTAACACTGTCCATTTTCGTTCTCACATCCTTCCTGCCTCCTCAATTCCTCACTTAACGTTCAGCCAATTACCCATTAAGCCATGGATTCCAACAACCAAGAAGTAGCAGAGGAAATTCTCCCTTTCATTCCTATCTACAAAAATGGCCGAGTCGAGCGACTCAAGGGTTCAAGCTTTGTCCCTCCATCTCTCAACGATCAACAAACTGGTGTCTCATCAAAAGACATCGTCATCTCATCGGACTACGGTGGCTTCTCTGCTAGTCTCTTCCTCCCAAAACTCAACAATCAAGATAACAAGAAGAAGCTACCTCTCCTTATCTACTTCCATGGTGGAAGCTTCTGCATTGAATACGCCTTTTCCTTCCTCGTAACACGACAACTTAATCTCCTTGCCTCCCAAGCTAACACCGTCGCCGTCTCCATCGACTACCGTCTTGCCCCAGAACACCCTCTCCCAATAGCGTACGATGACTGCTGGAATTCAATTCAATGAATTGCAGGCCATGCCGGAGTCGGAAGTGGTGGAGCCACCACAACCGCCGCCGCTGCTGCCAAACCTTGGTTGACTACTTACGTAGACTTTGATCGAATCTTTGTCGCCGATGACAGTTCTGGAGCCAACATAGCCCACAACGTGGCCATGCGTGCAGTTAAACATGGGTTGCCTCTTGGTGTTAAGATCTATGGTATTCTTCTAGTTGGCTGCTGATCCACAAAAGTGAGCAGATAGAATTTGGTGTTAGAAATTTTTAGGGTTTCATAACATATTGTAATTAGTTTCTTACATATAGACAACTAGAAAAATGATATCAAATTAAAACATAAATGATTGATTTGTACCTTTCACCCAGTATGCTGAAAATGATTAACGCCAGTCACTCCCTATTTTCCTCTCTTGTTATGGATCTTCTATAGCCCCTTAGACCTCCATAGTTCTCTCATTTTAATAGTAGAGTGGAGAAGAGTAGATAATGGTTGTAGGGACCTAAAACACAGTATTTATAATATTGTCCTGCATCCAAAATCCCAAACCATAATGGATTGGGCCAGCATATCCCTAAACTAGAGAGTGAACCGAATCGATTTATGCAACTTGATTTTCACTCATATAATCAACCCGAATAATTAATTAAGCACATAAATACAACAATCTCCCACTTGGGCTATATTAATTATAAGGATGTTTTTTAAATTGGTATGGCCATAGAATCTCATTACATTAACACTCTTACTGTGATTCAGTTGAAAAATCACTCACATCTAACAACAACAGGAGATACACCTCAATATATGATTTACAACTTTCTGTCATTACAAACAGAAATAAATTTCTCAACACAAATTTATGTGGGATATTAACATGAAAATATTGGCATATCCTCAATAACATTTTATCATTCAATGTAGGTCCTTAACTGTGATATTAACCTTTACTATGGCAAATCGTCTTTGATTTGGGTTTAATATCTAACTGTGGTTTTCTGCCTATAAACTATGACAAACATTGCCTTTGAACGATAGCAAGTATTACCTTTTAAACTGTGGTAAAATTTCCTATAACTGTGTTTTAAGTATTGTTTTATAAACTGTGGTAAAAATTATCTATAAACCATGCTCAAATAAAGTCATAAAGCAATCAACAAAGAAATTGTTGATAGAATAACTTTGCATAAGATAAATGCTAAAATCGAATGAATAACATAATTATATAATCTATTAAACTTTGCCCAAAACATAATGGCTAAAGTTTCCAAACAAATAAAATAATCAACAAGAAGCAAAGCTCCCACTAACCAATCATATCAAAAACTCAATAATACTCATGTTAGAAACATAATCTTTGAGCACTTTCACTGGAAAAGCCTTTATAAGAGGCATGCCAACATTCTGTCAGTGACTAAGAGTTATAACTGAAACTGTATCCTTATCATTTGGGACAGTGATTCATTGGTCCTCTTATTTTTTTGCATTAACTGTGAAAAGAACACCAAGATTTGAAAATTCAATCACCTATGGGCAAAAGAACTCCTAAGTTAGTATTCCTTTTTAACATATGAATACTTATTCACAAATCTTGATGACATCACCTTTGAAAAAATATCATCTTTACTGTCAAGAAATACACAATTAAATTGAATGTCCATTAACTTTGATGACATCACATTTGGGAAATGCCACCTTTACTGTTGAGGAAGACACAATCGAATTGAATATACCACTTTGGTGGATTTCACTCAATCCTATCATGTTTTCCCCAATAGAGATATATTTGTGTATAAAAACATACATTTAATTGTATCAGTAGGACAACAAAAGATACAAGAGTCACAACTGTAATTACATTTTTATCCTTTGGGCTAAGAATGTACTGGTCCCCTTATAAATCCACATTTACTGTGAAAAGAATAATAATTTTTGAGGTCCCTTCACCTTTAGGCTTAGAAACTTTAAGGTTGCTATCATTTTCTTTAATATTGATGACATCATCTTTAGCAAATTCACCTACTATGCTGCCCTGGGGAAAACCATGGAAGAATAAAATGTGCCATTTTGGTGAATTCCATCTCACCCTTTTATGGTTCCCTCGAATTTCAACACCAAATAACCCTCCTTTGTTGCGAATTGAAACCCATACCATACCTAGATACTACGGTATCGCCTGATACTATTTCAGAAAAGTCATTTCATTGTTAGGTTGCTGGTTTATTAGATTAGTAGCTGGGGATTAGAGGCCAGTGGGTTAAAAACCTTTTCTTGAATTTTCAAAGTCATTGGTGTTTAATTGATTTTCTCAATTAATGACCATAAAGGCTATCATTGGTTAGCTGCTTTTATTGTGAGGTTGAAGAAGGGGTAAAGTTCTGAAATTGTGAGCAACCCCCTAATTTACCATTATTATATAAAATTACTTATATCCTTGAATTATTTCTATTTCATAAAGTCTTTTATTCCTTCCAAAAGGTTCTTGAACTGTGCTATGAATTTACGAAATTACCATTTTTTCTTATAATTTGTTTCTTGTCATCTGAGTGGGCCCATAGGAACCTGTAATCAGGGTTTTGGAATGTGGGCTCGTAATGTAGAACTAGGATTGGCAAGGCCAACTAATCCCAATACTGGAGGATTTACTCAAAGAACATCCACAAAACAAGTACCAATAATAGTTCAGATTATCAAAAGAGTATTAAGTCTAAAACCAAGAATATCGAGTCCAACAGATAGGGTTAATGATCACAGATCAGTATACAGATGTAGAAAGGCTTGACTAGGATAGAGTTTAGTCTAAACCGACTTAGAATCTTAAACTACCATCAAGAGAATCAATGGAAATCAAAACAAGTCTACCGATTTCAGTTCTGGGCAGAATAGATCACTAAAAGACAAAATTATGAAGGTTTTCGGTAACTTTTCAACCACATGTAAGATGGGCCTGTAACTTGGGTCGAGTGGGGCCCCGGGTGAGGGAAAACTTTAAGCAAAAAATCAGCCCAAGTTGATGAGTGGTCTGCCTTAGTATTCAATGGATTGGTGCTCAAGTAAATCTGTAATTCCTGGGTAGATCTGAGAAGGAGAAACTGATCTAAATGCCTGTGAAAGCTCAGAGCAAGAGTAAGTATCCTGTATAACTTGAGAAGAAGACAATAGCAGTGAAAGAACCCCTCAGGCTTCACACCATAGACGGTTAGTTGGACCAACTCCACCAGCTTTGATCAAACAGAAAGAAATTTATAGCAGCAGTAGCAATGGTTTTAATTCTTCAACTCGTTGGCTTCTATGGAGCCTTGCATTGTTTGTTTCCTTTTTGGGATTCTTTCTATGTTTTTAGTATCTAACCTTTGCTATGTAAAGAGGTGTTACTGTAACCAATTGACACTTAATGAATGAATGAAATTGCAACCATTGTTGCTCTTTGATTCCTGAGAAAGGATGCTCCAACAACTGAAATAGTTGCGGGTGAGAGACCCAAGATTGAGAAAGTCCATCCCACCCACATCTATCCCATCTTGTTTTTGTTACCACTTTAATCTAACCTCATGAGTGAGTGATCAAGAGTATGTTACTAGTTTGAAGACCCTAAGACCTTCTATCAAATCAGCTTGAGGACCAGCCAAGAAGGATTGATTTCAGCAAACTGTCAGGGTTTCGACCCTTGATTGACCTTGGATAGATCTCCTAAACTAGCAGCTCTTTTGTAAGGTCCTTTGGTGGGTTTGAAAAGCCTATTAGGGGGACCACTCGACCAGCTTTGTAGCTCTTTTTGAGCAGACTACAACCAGCCACAGGTTTTCTCCCATATGGCCAGAAAACCCTAATTTATGCCTGGGTACTTCTTGCTGTGTTGTTGTACTTCTGTAAGCCAGTTGTGGACCAAACTTGGAGGACTTCTTAACCTGTTTCCAAACTACACTCGACTAAGCATGTTGGTCAATTGGACCCTTCTTTGTGAGTTATCAAATTTCTCTTAGTTCAACCCTATTTCCAGAATTAGGATAGGTAAGCACAATGCTATTTTGTTAAATCAGCACCAAAATGCTCTTTCTCCGATCATATCCAACATTTTCCTTGTGCTTAAAATCTTATCTAGTTGGCCATGACACTCCACAAACTCAATAGACTCTTCCAAACCTCTATTGGAATACAATCAGAACCTACTACTTTACCTATTTTCATCATTTTCAAGAGTTCTTTTACTTTATCCACCCTATTCTTCCGAACATATCCACGATTCGTAGAATCTTGGTGGTTATTATACATTAGTAAGATACTATTACTTGTATTATTTTCATTTAGTAAATTGTAAAAATACTTGGTCCACCTCTTTACCAAATTCCAGAAGAATACAACTACTCAGTCTTATCCCAACTAAATGGGCTGGCTACATGGATCCCATATCTCCAATCAGATTTCCAGTACAATGTGTGATCACATAATGAAATTAAGGCTCTGGTGCATTAATATCTGAAAAAAAAAAAAAATTGATCCAAAACTACATCCTCCCCTTATTAAGAAAAAATGCAGGATTTTGAAAAAGAACTTTATCCAACTAGATAAAACACATAAGATGATGAAGGATGACATTAGATTTAAAATTGTTTTCTCTATTGCTTTGACAAATCACAGCGGAACTAAATTGATAGCAAATACACCATTTATAAGGCAAATTTGCCGAATCTGTAACTAGAAAAATTGATAAATGCTTCGCTTTGTCAAGACAATGAGCACCCGCCACTTGTAACTCGCAATGAAGAAAAAAAATTTAAAGCAGTAATGCTTCTTATCGTTCAAACTAGAAAAGTTTTCAATATTCCATGTGAATTTGAAAACTTTTCTACTTTGAACGAAAAAAAGCACTGCTACTCTGATACCACTTGTTAGATATTTTTTGGGTTTCATAACACCCCCTAATTAGTTCCCATACAGACAACTAGAACACGATGTCAAATTAAAACATAAATGATTGATTTGTATCTTTCACTCAGTATGCTGAAAGGTATAAATTGTAAGATACTATTACTTGTATTATTTTCATTTTGTAAATTATAAAAACACTTAGTTCACCTCTATACCAGATTTTCAGTAGATTACAACAACTACTCAGTCTTATCCCAACTAAATGGGGCCGGTTACATGGATCATATATCTTCAATTAGATTTCTAGTACAATGTGTGATCATAGAACGAAATTAAGGCTTTGATGCATTAATATCTGAAACAAAAATTTTATCCAAAATGACATCCTCCTCTTAGTAAGAAAAAATGTAGGATTTTGAGAAAGAACTTTATCCAACTAGATAAAACACAGAAGATGACGAAGGATGATACCAGATCTAAAATTGTTTTTCTATTGCTTTGACAAATCACAGCCAATCTAAATTGACTACAAATACACCATTAGTAAGGCAAATTTTTGGAATCTGCAACTAGAAAAATCGATAAATGCTTCGCTTAGTCAAGATAATTGAGCACCCGCCACTTGTAATACCTGGTGAAGAAAAATTAGAGTAGTATTGCTTCGCGTCGTTCAAACTAAAAAAGTTTTTAATATTTCACATGAATTTGAAAACTTTTCTAATTTGAACGACAAGAAACACTACTGCTTTGACACCATTTGTTAAATACTTTTAGGATTTTATAACCGACCTTAATTAGTTCCCATATAGACAACTAGAACATGATGTCAAATTAAAACATAAATGATTGGATCAAAACATAAATGATTGATTTGTACCTTTCACCCAGTATGCTGAAAGGTACTGGGGATATTATAACTTATATTACTTTTATTTAGTAAATTATAAAAGTACTTAGTCCACCACTTTACCAGATTTTCTGTCGAATACAACAACTACTCAGCCTTATCCCAACTAAATCAGGCCGACTACCTGGAACTTGTATCTCCAACAAGATTTTTAGTATAATGTGTGATTATAGAACAAAATTAAGGCTCTCATGCATTAATATCTAAAGCAAAAATTTATCCAAAACGACATCCTCTCTCCTAAGTAAGCAAAAATGCAGGATTTTGAGAAAGAACTTTATCCAATTAGATAAAACACCGAACATGATGAATGATGATACCAGTTCTAAAATTGTTTTATCTATTGCTTTGACAAATCACAGCCAAGTTGAATTGACTACAAATACACCACTTGTAAGGCAAAATTGTCTAATCTGCAACTAGAAAAATCGATAAATGCTTCACTTTGTCAAGACAAATGAGCACCTGCCACTTATAACCCCCAACGAATAAAAAATCAAAGTATTGAAAACTTTTCTAGTTTGAACGACTAGAAACACTACTGCTCTGACACCACTTGTTAGATATTTTTAGGGCTTTATAATAGACCCTAATTAGTCCTCATACAGACAACTAGAACACAATATTAAATTAAAACATAAATGATTTGATAAAAAACATAAATAATTGATTTATACCTTTCACCCAGTATACTGAAAGGTACAAATTGTAAGATACTATTATTTGTATTATTTTTATTTAGTAAATTATAAAAATACTTAGTCCACCTCTTTACCGGATTCCCAGTAGAATACTACTCATTCTTATCCCAACTAAATGGGGCCGACTACATGGATCCCATATCTCCAATTAGATTTTCAATATAATGTGTGAACACACAACGGAATTAAGGCTCTTATACATTAATATCTGAAACAAAAATTTTATCCAAAACGATATCCTCCCCTAAGTAAACAAAAAATCCAGGATTTTGAGAAAGAAATTTATTCAACTAGATAAAATGCAGAAGATGATGAAGGATGATACCATATCTAAAATTGTTTTCTCTTTTGCTTTGACAAATCACAGCGAAGTTGAATTGCTTGCAAATACACCATTTGTAAGGCAAATTTGCCAAATCTACAACTAGAAAAATCGATAAATGTTTTGCTTTGTCAAGACAAATGAGCACTTGCCACTTGTAACCCTTGGCAAAGAAAAAATCAGAGCAGTAGTGCTTCTTGTTATTCAAACTAGAAAAGTTTTCAATATTCCATGTGAATTTGAAAACTTTTTTTGGTTGAACGACAAGAAGCACTACTGCTCTAATACCACTTGTTAGATATTTCTAGGGTTTCATAACAGACCCTAATTAGTTCACATACAAAGAACTAGAATACGATATCAAATTAAAACATAAATGATTGATTTGTACTTTTCACCTAGTATGCTGAAGACGATCGACACCAGTCACTCCCTATTTCCCTCTCTTGGTTGTGGATCTTTTACAACCCCTTAGACCTCTATAGTTCTTTCATTTTAGTAGCAAAGTGGTAGTTATTTCATTTAAGTAGTAAAATGGGGAAGAGTGAAGAATGGCTATAGGGACCCAAAACCCAATATATATATAATACTGTTATGCATCCAAAACTCTAAACCGTAATGGGTTGATCCAGCATATCCCTAAACTAGAGAGTGGACTAAACTGGTTTATGCAACTTGACTCTCACCCTTTTAATCAACTCGAATAATTAATTAAGCCCATAAATCCAACATCTAGAAGGTAGAGCAAACATGGAGAGCATGGTTCCACCGGCGTCAAGTAGCCGGGTGGGTGGTGACCTATCAGGGCGGTCTTACATTTGCAACAGTGAGGCGAGCGGCTTACCAGGTTCCGGTTCTTAGACCCGATCAGGCCCCTTTCCTCTTTTCACATTTCCTTTCTTCCAAAACCTTGCCCCCTTCTCGCTTCTAGTGATAATGAGACAAGATAATTATATTCTCTCTCTCTCTCTCTCTCTCTCTCTCTCTCTCTCTCTCTCTTAC
>NC_056561.1:12097313-12127650 GCF_013358625.1 Macadamia integrifolia
AAAAAAAAAAAAAAAAAAAATGAAACGAAAGAAAACATATGGCTTAAATTTATCTATTTCTGGTTTAAATTTATCATTATGTAATTGTTAATAGGGAAAAGGCCTGGCATGTTAGCCTTTGCCTAGCATTGTCTCTACCTCTCTTCTCCCCCTTGAAAATGTCCCCTTATCCATATCATTTCATCCTATTCTTCTCATTGGATGAGCCACTAGCTCCAGAAAAATTAATAGCATGCCCAACCTCTTCTCTTGTTGTTGTTGTTTTTGGTGAAAACATCCCTTGTTAATGTGCATGATAAAAGACTTAAAATATTAGTCGACTTTCTTTTTTTGCTAACGACGGGTATCTAGACATTTGGCCTGACTGGTCCCGCGGGGTCATACAAACCCCACAACCGCATGAACCGGGTCATACTGGGGTTGAATGAGAACCATTTAATTTTCACTGAAAGCAGTGAAGAGCACTAAACACCCCCGTGTGAGTGGCTCAAAGTGTGCCTAGTGAGTCGAACTTAGGACGTCTGAGTTTACGGCTCGTGCCAAGTTCGTTGCTCACCAACTGCGCTACCCCCTTGGGTTAGATACTAGTTGACTGAGTATATAGTTTACCTTTTATAGCCCTATGGATACAGAAGGTTGAAGGTTTTGATCTACTCACCAAATTATTAAAAACTAGGGGTGCAAGTTTGGCCTCATCGGTCTAAATCTGCCCTGAACCCAAACTAAGCCTGGGTTGAGATTCCCTAGCCTTGAGGGTTGGTCAAGATGGGGAATTTCTGGCCCCTATGTCAGGGCCAAGTCTTGGGCCCAACAATTGGGGCTCAGGATTGGGCTGGGGTTTTTAAAAACCTGGTCCAACCCCACCTCATTGCAGTCTTATTAAAAACATATTATAGTGAGAAAATTTATTTATATACAGTACAAGTACATGCATAATAGGATTTTTTTTTTCCTCTTCATCTTGGATGGAGATAAGCCTGGGTTTTAGCTTATAATTCTACAATATGGGCAACATCCGCACAGTGGGAAAAAAAGGGTCTATTTTAGGGATTTGCCATAAAAGTAATGAAAATGATTTTTAATAATAATAATAATAATAATAATAATAATAAATAAATAAATAAATAAATATATAAATAAATAAATGTTTTCATCAACATTCAAAGCTTTACGTCTTACTGATGAAAAAAATAAGACTATATATATTGAAAATAGACGACTATAAATATTGGATGTTAATTAAATTATGACTAGTATCGGAGCCAAGGCATCGAAGGCTTGCTTGACATATGTTATGAATAAAAAGAATTTTCAATATTTTTTTTTTATGGGTGAGAGAATGTTGCCTAGTTGTGCACTTTTACATAGACATAGGGGGTGTGAAATAGCCACATCACCCCCATTGGACGCATGGTGCATGTCAGTGAAGGGGCCATATATACAACTAGACACATAGTATTCCATTAACCTGTGAGATTCACTATATGATTTTTCTTTTCTAAATTCATTGATTCATTTCATTGTCCAAGAGACTTTGGTTTTAGAGCACGGTATTAGAATGGGTACTGGTTATCCTCAAAATCGTTTTGATATCAAATTATCCATCCTGAATAGAAATGCCTCAATTTTACCTTAAAACTTTATTTTAACTTTTTCTGACCTCTGCTTTGTATCATTCAAATGATACGGTATGGACCAAGTATCGAGATCAAATATTTGCCAAACCGATATGGATAACCCAAATCGAATACCAATGCTTAGAAGTTAGAACCATGCTTGTGGATTGATCAAACAAAAACTTGTTCTCACCTCAAAATGATAGGCTAATAAAATAGGAAAAGCCAACCATTCCACAATAAGATAAGATCTATCATCATAAAGGAAAAGCCAACCATTCCACAATAAGATAGATCCATGAAAAGCCAACCATTCCACAATAAGATAGATCCATTCCACAATAAGATAAGATCTATCATCATAAAGGAAAAGCCAACCATTCCACAATAAGATAAGATCTATCATTATAAGGCACTAATAAAATAGGAAAAGCAACAATTCCACAAAATAAAGAAAAGAGAAACTTACATTTCTACTCAATTGGAATTCAGAAAAGAAGCCATACGTTTGATCATAACTACAGCATTCTCACAAACCGGATTGTAGATATGGAAAGCATGACCCTCTCCTTCAATCTCAAACAACTCCGCCTTTCCCTTCCATCCACTCTTCTTCAACTCTTCCCAATAAAGTTTACCCCTATCTCTGAACACATCCCCATCGGCAACACAAACAAGCACCCTCGAGCATCCTATCTCCGCTAAGCTTGGTGCACCAGCCGCCACCGGATTAATCATCGGATCATCAATTCCAGAACTAAACGGTGCAACTAACTTCCAGAGACTCTCCTGAATTTCTCTACGATTGGGATCCGCAGCCAATTCTGACCCAATTCTCTGAGATCCCCAAAAAAATGGATGAACTAGGAGAGCTCCATAGATTTTAAAACCATGAGGCAAGTCATTCTTGCCTGCACGCAAGGCTATGTTGTGGGCTATGTTGCCTCCAGCACTGTCGCCACCCACGAAGACTCGATCAAAGTCTGCGTGAGTGGTCAACCAGGTTTCTGGGGCGGCGACGATTGTGGTATTATCATCTCCGCCACCTCTAGCATGGGCCGCAACCCATTGAAATGCGGCCCAGCAGTCATCGTAGGCGACTGGAAGAGGGTGTTCTGGGGCAAGACGGTACTCGACAGAGACGGCGACAATGCTAGATTGGGAGACGAGGTGATTAAGGTATCTGTGGTCAAGGAAGGAAAAGGCAGATTCAACGCAGAAGCCTCCACCATGAAAGTAGACATACAGAGGTAGCTTCTCCTTGTTATCTTTTGGGAGATAGAGACGGGCAGAGATGCCGGATTCCGGTGAGATGACGATGTCTTTTGATGAGACACCCGTTTCTGGATCGTTGAGAGATGGAGGAACAAAGCTTGAACCCTTGAGTCGCTCGACCCGGCCATTTTTGTAGACACGAATGAAAGGGAGAACTTCCTCTGCTACTTCTTGGTTGTTGGAATCCATTACTTCTTGGTTGCTGGAATCCACGGCTACTGGATATGGGTTGTGAGGGAGGTAGGCGTGGGTCTAAGTATTTAAAGGACAAAGTTTCACATCCTAAGGAATCAGCAGTGTAAAATATCAAGGTCAACATTGACTGCGAATCAGGTTCTCATACGAGAATGATTCTGTTTTAGTACGTCCTTCATCGGTATACATGGAATCTAACCCTATTATGAATTTCAACGGAATTCAATGTGTGTAGAGTAGAATGGTTTTGTACGTTCCTCATTGGTATACATGGAATCTAGCCCTGTTATGGATTACAACTGAATTCAATGTGTGTAAAGTAGAATGGTTTTGTACGTCCTTCATCCATATTGTTGAAATTGTATATTGGCATTGACTTTAATGAGTGTACAATGGTTCTCTTATATAGAGATTACAATTATTGAGTTATAAACAAACTCTATGATCACATGTGGGAGACTCAAACTGTAATAGTAATAGGGTAGGACTCTGTTAACATATGTGAGTAATGAACAGAAAATCTATTATCACATGTGAGAGTCCTATTCCAACTCTACTGTCTCATGAGGTAGCATTTGACTGCAAGTAGTCTCTAGAGTTTGTGCTCACTGAAAATGCCTACAATGTAGGAGAGGTTGTTGAGTGTGAGTATGACTTTAGAGGTTGAGTTTGAGTGGGACGCTAACTGTCCTGATACACCCCCTCAAGGTAGGAATTTGAATGGTCGAATCCATAGCTTGTCCCGTAAAAAAGAGAACCGTGTAGGGCTGAGAGCTTTGGTAAGGACATCAGCTATCTGATCATGTGTTGAAATGAACTGCACTTGAAGTTCCTTGGAGGCGACTTTATCACGAATGAAGTGGAGGTCAATTTCAACATGCTTGGTACGAGCATGAAAGACTGGATTGACTAAAAGGTAAGTGGTCCCAATGTTGTCACACCAAAGAATGGGTGCAATGGGAACAGGGATCCCTAATTCCTCAGAGAGAGAGCGAAGCCAAGTGAGTTCGGCGTAGGCATCAGCCACTACTTTATATTCAAATTCGATGGAGGAGCGTGCAACTGTCTTCTGCTTCTTAGAGGCCCAGGAGATCAGATTAGGACCCATATAGATGGCATAGCCTCCTGTGGATTTGCGATCCGCACTGTCACCAGCCCAGTCAACATCGTAGGATGCTTGTAAGTGGAAGAAACTAAATTTGGAGATGAACAACCCATGATCCTTGGTTCCTTGGAGATAGTGTAGAATCTGTTTGACTAGTGTCCAATGGTCTTCGGCGGGGCATGCATGAACTGGCAGGCACGATTCACTGAATAAGCCACATCAGGCCTGGTGAGGTTGATGTATTGCAGAGCACTGACAATGGAGCGATACCTGGTGGGGTCCGAAAGAAGGACACCCCCTATGGAAGATGCTGCAAAGGTGGTGGCCATGGGAGTAGTGACGGGCTTACAGTCAGTCATGCCAGCCCTTTGGAGGAGATCAGTGATGTACCGGTGTTGAGAGAGGAGGAAACCATCAGACCGATATAGGGCTTCAATACCAAGAAAAAAACTGAGACGACCAAGATCCTTGATAGAGAATTCTGAAGCAAGCTGATGAAGGAGAGTCTGAACATGAGTTGGTTGGTTCCCTGTAACCAAGATGTCATCGACGTAGACAAGGACATATGTGACAACAGAGCCCTGCATGTAGATAAACAGTGATTTGTCGGTTTGGGATGACGGAAAATCGAAGCAAGTGAGGAACTCAGTTAACCTGTGAAACCAAGCCCTAGGAGCCTGTTTGAGCCCGTAGAGGGACTTGTGGAGGCGGCAGACATGATTAGGGTGCAGGGCATCTTCAAAACCCTGGGGTTGAGCCATGTAGACTTCCTCAGATAGAATACCATGCAAGAATGCATTCTGAACATCAAGTTGACGAATAGCCCATCCATTAGATATGGCCAAGGAGAGGACCGTCCGTATGGTAGGAGGTTTGATGACAAGGCTAAAGGTCTCATGATAGTCAAGACCAGGTTGTTGATGAAATCCTTTAGCAACCAAACGGGCCTTATATCACTCAAGGGAGCCATCTGCCTTCCGTTTGATGCGGTACACCCACTTGCAGCCAACCAGATTCATAGTTTTCCTGTAAGGCACAAGTGACCAAATACCATTACGTAATAAAGCATTAAATTCATCAGACATAGCAGAACACCAGTGAGGAACCTTGTGGGCCTAGAAGAAGCATGTAGGTTCAGCCGGGTCAGGTGAGGTGGTGGTAGAGAAGGTCAGGGGGTCAACATAGAGATCGTGTAGGTTCTGGTGCGACGGGGTGGGGTGGTAGAGGATTCAGGGTTAGGGACGGTTAGGGTTAGGTGAGGTGAGAAAGAAGGAGATATGGGAGAGGGCGGTTCGGGTAGGGGCGGTTCTGGGGTGGCAGGGAGAGGGATGGGTGGGTTTGGGAGGGTAGGCGGAGGGCTAGGGTGAGGTTGAGGGGTAGGTATGTTAGGTGCAATGCCCCATGGGGGAGGGGTAGTAGGAGGGGGTTGGGTTGAGGAGGATGGTGGTGCAGTGTGAAATGGAAAAGTAGATTCATCAAATCTGACATGGTGAGATATGTAGATACGACGGATGATGAGATCCATACAACGATAACCATGATGGGAAGGGCTATATCCTAAGAAAACATATGAGGCAGAACGTGGTTTAACCTTGTGATGATTGTAAGGACGGAGCCATGGATAACAAAGGCATCCAAAGATTTTTAGAAAATAGTAGTCTAGAGAATTGCCTGTAACTAACTGATGGGGGGATTTGTTACTTATGACAAAGGAGGGCATGCGATTGATGAGAAAGACCGCAGTTTCAAAGGCATAATCCCAGTAAGCCTGGGGAACAGCTGCATGGGATAGTAGGGTAATCTCAGTTTCAGCAATGTGCCTGTTATGACATTCAACTGTTCCCTGTTGCTCATAAGTATGAGGGAAAGATAACCTGTGTTGGATGCCCAAGTTGGCAAAGTAAGATGGGAGAGTATGGAATTCTCCCATCAATCAGTTTGAATGGCCTTGATGGAGCGAGAGAACTGACATTCCGCCAAGGCTTGAAAAGTACGAAAGACAGATTAAATATCAAACTTCAACTTTAAAGCAGTAAACCAAATATATTTAGTATGGTCATCAACAAATATAACAAAATAATGATTCCCATTTGAAGAAACTGTGGGGTGGGGGCCCCATACATCACTAAAAACTAAATCCAAAGGAAAGGAACTACGAGTACTAGTTTCACGTAGTGACAATCTACTAGTTTTGCCCATTTGGCAAGCAGAACATAAAGAAGAAGACTTCATGAGCTGATGACCAGGTAACATAAGACGAAGGACACGTTCATGAAGGTGCCCTAAACGATGATACCAGTGACTAAAAGATGAGGCAGAGGCTAGATTGGCATAAGGTGATGCTGGAATGGAATAGAGACCATGCTTACTGTGTTCAGTGAAGAGGGTTTTATTGGTCTTCAGATCCTTCACAGAGAAAAAAGAAGAGTGAAACTCAAAGTAAACATTATTGTCATGGCAAAATTGCTGAACAGATAACAAAGAACAAGTGAAAATGGGAACATGTAAAACAGTAGAAAGAGAAAAGGAACAAGAGGGAGAAGAGATGGAAGCAGTGCTTATGTGAGATATAGGTAGGCCCTTACCATTACCAACCACAAGTTGGTTATTACCTGTGTATGGATCATAGGTGGAGAATTGGGTTAAGTCAGGGGTGGAATGGTGGGTGGCTCCAGTATCAGGGATCCAAGAGGTGGTGAAGAATTGTGGAGGTGTGGGGTGATGGGGTGGGGGTGCGATGGTAGGGGGTTGAGGGGTAGGGAAGGGTGTAGTATGGTAGGCGTTGGGTTGAGGTGGTGGCCGATTGTAGGGATGGGGAGGGGTAGGTAGAATAGTGGCTCTGGTAGGTCCCTGTGGGCAGTAGTAGCAAGTGTCTGTTTGATGATTAGTGTGTCCACAAATTGTGCATGGATTGTGAACGAATGCATTAGAGCGACCAAATCCACTAGCACGGCCACGACCACAGCCTCAGGAGGAGCTTGTACCACGACCACCAGTGGAAGGAGGGCCATGACCTTGGTGAGGGACATGGGCTGATGCATCGATGGCAGGATCAACAATGGGAAGGCGTGAGTGGAGAAGGTTCTCATGACTCATAAGGAGACCATGCATGTCGGTGTAGGAGATGGGCTCCTTTTGTGCCATTAAAATGGAGGCAAGGGCTTGATATTTAGTGCGTAGGGCCCGAAAGATGTGGAAGTTAAAGTCTTCCGATGGGAGGGGCTTCCCTGCAGCTGCTAGCTCATCGGAGAGATGCTTGGCTCAATGGAGAAACTGAGTAATGATCTCATCTGGTTTGTGAACCAAATTTTGAAGGGAGACGTTGAGAGACAAAATCCTGGTTGTAGACGGTGAACTAAATGCAGCATGGAGTGCATCCCAGATCTCTTTGCTAGTGGTCCGTCCAACTGCTAATGAAAATGCCTCTTCAAAGAGAGAGGCGATGAGAAGGCTCATAATAAAAGCATCTTGTTCATGCCATGCCTTGGCTTTGATAGGGTCTTGAGGGCAACGATTGTCACCGGTGACATAGTCAAACAGGCGTTGGCCATTGAGATAGGGTACGACCTGTGTGCACCAATAAACATAGTTCTTAGATATGAGCTTTAGAGATATGGGTGGTGGGGATGATTCGGCCTTGGTAGAAGAGGGAGGAGGAGGGTGCTCAGTGGAGCTTTTTACGGCTCATGATACCTTGTTGAAATTGTATATTGGCATTGACTTTAATGAGTGTACAATGGTGCTCTTATATAAAGATTACAATTATTGAGTTATAGACAAACTCTATGATCACAGGTGGGAAACTCAAACCCTAATAGTAATAGGGTAAGACTCTGTTAACATATGTGAGTAATGGACAGAAAGTTTATTATCACATGTGAGAGTCTTATTCCAACTCTGCTGTCTCATGAGGTAATCTTGGACTGCAAATAGTCTCTAGAGTTTGTGCTCACTGAAAATGCCTACAATGTAGGAGAGGTTGTTGAATGTGAGTATGACTCTAGAGGTTGAGTTCGAGTGGGACGCTAACTGTCCCGGTACATATACATGGAATCTAGCCCTATTATGGATTCGAACTGAATTCAACATGTAGATTAGAATGATTTTGTTATCAATACACTCTTCATCTATATGCATGGAATCTAACCCTGTTGATGATTCAAAAGAACCTGAGCCATATTCGTCAACATCAGTTGTTGGGGATTGCAGCTAATAGTTAAGACTTTAGTAGGTTGTTATGACTTGCATGAGGATTGAGGAGTAGGGGTCTCTGGCCCTCTACTAAGATTTTGCCTGTTCTAATCCATATATCACCACCAAAATTCTGTTCCTACATTTGTCTTCACTCCAAGATACTCTCTAAAGAAGAGACCACAAATGTCACCTCATTTTATTTTAGTATAGAATGAAAAGAAAATAAGATGAACCAAACATTTCATCAAATTGCTGTCTTGAAGGGGAGAAGAAAAAATTACAAATTGAAATCGATACAAATTACCCATCATATATCATACAAGGATTGCTTAAACCGATCAATAAAATTATGACGGTCCCTAAACTGTAGTAATGAAATCTATGGCAAAGGTTTTGCTTCGATTTCCACCAGTTGTAGGCAAAAATAAATAGTGACAAATATTTTTCCACAATTAATTTTTACCCAAAAAAAAAACCAAAGGAGACAGTAATTCCCATCTCTAATGGAAGAATACAAGGAAGGCAATGAGAGAGAGAGAGAGAGAGAGAGAGAGAGAGAGAGAGAGAGAGAGAGAGAGAGATTGCAGTAGAATATATCGAAAGACAAAGATATCGATAGAAATAAGACGAAGATCCCAAGAAAACAACTATCATTATGATGATACATCGAAAGAAGAAAGATACCAATAGAAAATAAGAGGAAGATATATATATATATATATAGAGAGAGAGAGAGAGAGAGAGAGAGAGAGAGAGAGAGAGAGAGAGAGAGAGAGAAAAGGAAGAAGAAGAAAAATCTAGAGAAGTCTAGATTTCTGTCTTTTTTTTTTTTTTTTTTGTGGAACATTTCTCACTCTTTTAGTCTTTATAAAAGAAGCCAATTTTTTTTTCCTGATAAATAAAAAAGAAGCCAAAAGTTTGATCATAACCACCGCATTCTCACTTACAATATTGTGGATATGAAGAACATAATCTTCTCCTTCCACTTCAAACAACTCCGCCTCTCCGTTCCATCCACTCTTTCTCAACTCTTCCCAATAAAGATTTCTGGCATAGGTTGCAATCCAGTGAATTGCATTCTAGCAGCCATCGTAGGCGATTGGGAGAGGGTATTTGACGGAGACGGCGACAGTGTTTGCTTGGGAGGTGAGGAGATTAAGTTGTTGTGTTACAAGGAAGGAAAAAGCAGATTCAACGCAGAAGTCTCCACCGTGGAAGTAGATAAGGAGAGGTAGCTTCTTGTTATCATGATTGTGGAGTTTTGGGAGGTAGAGATGCAGGTTTCCAGAGGACATCCAATGGTCTTCTTTGTTCTGGAAAAATTTGGAAATCAAGGAACAAGGTTGTGTTTAATTTGAAAATTCATGTTTAACTGCTACCATTTGAGCTTTCCATCATACAGTGGAAGAAGGTAGACTGGGTTTCCACTGCTTATTTAATCCTCACTTGTACAATAGGAGCCATTTTTCTCCCTATTGTACTTTTAATTTTAGCCTTCCTGTTTTTACACCAGACGTTGTGTTGGTGTTTTCTGATAAAGCCTAGAATTTGAAATCCAAGAAAGGAGGAACAGGAGGTACCATTTTTGATAGAGGTAAAATTTTTATTGCAGCAAAATGCAAGTTCAGTTGGGGATCTTCAACAGCTGTGGTTGAAGCTGAAGAATCCAGGACGCCCTATTGCTAGCCCAAAGTGTTGGTTTCTTGAAGATTGTAGTATTTTCAGAATGCAAAAGTCTAACTGGGGCCCTGAATGGGATGTCCTCGTCACTGGATTGGGTGACATGCACCATTGTGGATGATATTCTAGCTTTATTTTTAGATTTTACTTCGGTTGTGTTCAATTTCATTCCTAGATCCTCTAATAAGGAAGCACATTTTCTTGCGGGTGGGGCTGCCAAGTTCCACCTCTCTAAAACATGGTGGCCTATCCCCCTCCTTTTATTTCTTGTAAACTTGTCTTTCCTCGGCAGAAATTATTCCATAGCTGAGTTTTCTTCATGAATTTAGTACTTCTCAAAAAAAAAAAAAAAAAAGAACTACGAGCCTTGCTCGATTTAATAAAAAGTTTTGCTTCTACTAAAAAAAAGGTGCCTTTGTGGAGTTCCAAATTTTAGCCAATGAAGTGCAAATTTCACACTATATTTCTTTTTTTTTTTGGTAAGGACATTCTATATTTCTGATGGCACAATGAAGTAGCACCCGCATCCACATATTCTTTCTTTTTCTTCTTCTTCATTCGCATAAGGCAACTAAACACCACCGCCAGACATCCCTCCCTTCCCTTCGCTAATTAAGGTCTCTTGTCTAGCGATATATATCATATCCCTGCCCTTTTCAAAACTAAGAATGTAAACAAATAGTTAAATATACGAATTTGATTCGCATTCACATTCATTGGAGTATTCATATCTAATTAGAGAGTGACCAGATTCCAATTGAAATTATCTATAAAATAATTATCTGATCTAAATAATAAATAATAAATAATAAAAATCAGCTAATTAATCACTTTGTTTTATTTTCGACTTCTGTTACTCATTCATCAATGTTTCTTCTAGTATTGTAACTTGTAAAGCAGCATTAGATATTACTCTCTCATGGAGATTCCAGAGATTAGAGTTAAACAAACACATCATAGACATATGATCACCTGGACGTATATATGAGGATCCAACATCTGACCAATTTACTTCTAAGATTTTTTTTTTTTTTGGGGGTAGAACTTTTACTTCTAAGATCAGTTAAACAAAATAAACTTTTAATTAATTAATTTTTTTGATACATTAAAAAAAAAAAAAAAAAAAAAAAATGAACGAGGGTGGCTAAAGGCCAGACTCAGACCACTTAAGATACAACTCAAGCCTACGTTTTTTGCAGGCTCAGGCCCCCAGTGTTGCTGGACATTTTACACTTCTCGTGCCCACATTATCCTCAAAGGGAACAAACCATTGAGGTTAACCTCCAATGTCTAAACCTGCCAATCTTGATTGGCAATGATATCTTGGGAGAGTGGTAGCTGAAATTTGATGTGGATGTCGTCCCCATGCCACCCTCCATGTATTCCTATTAATTAAATTTCCGCCCAAATGAAAACTTATGCGACTAAAAAGGTTAAGTTGATTTAAAACTATAGGGATGCGATTGAAAATCTAAGAGAGACATCTAATTTGAAGGTGGGTCATAAAATTGAGTTGGATGATCAAATTTTACCTGTGATCAATTCCTAAGTGATTGATATTATCAATAGTTGGATGGGTCATGTCGCTCTAAACAAGATGCATGTTGTGATGCCCTCACACTACAACACTTCTTTTTTTTTTTTGGGGGGGGGGGGGTACATGTGGTCAATCCACTTGAGAGTCTATCTTACCAACATTTTGAATAGGACACATGCCTCTAAATTATTATTATTTTTTTCTTAAGTCAGATCCTATTGAGGGAACATTAGCCACTACGGGTTGACGTTCCCAAGTCAAAGAAAATCAGCCAAGGGTGGGGGTATGATGGTGGTAATAACGGGATACATAGATGAGAGGAGAGTGGAACAAGCGACCTCTCACTGGACTTAAGCTGACAATCTACTACATTAATAGCCACCATCATGCCAAGAGGCGCTTCTCCTCATGGCTCTAAATTGAGATCCTCTTGATGGCCCCATTACAGTGCTTCTCCTACATGGCTCTAAAGGTTTTGCTCCAATACTTGATCTGCCTCTAATATGTGAAAAATTTTGGTAAATTTTCATCCAAAAGAAAAGACTAAATGAGATAGTAATTCCCATCTCTGAAGGAAGAATACAAAGGAGGCAAAGAGAGAGAGAGAGAGAGGACTGGAAGTCACAGTCATGTTCCATAACATGGATTTTGGTAGGAGAGGGATTAGACTCTGACAAAAGAGGAAGAGAAGGGTAAAAAGAAGAAGAAAGAAAGAGAAAAAAAAATAAGTAAGATAAGTAATTGGAGTTGGGTAAAAAAAAAAAAAAAAAAGAAAAAAATGGGGGCAAGGAGTGGGATTGTGAATATAAAATATATTATATTAAAGAAAAATAATAATAATATAAGTGCAAACTTGCTGGCCATGGAAGACCCAAACAAAAGGAAAAAAACAACATCAAAATAATCAAAAGTTAAAAGAGAGAGAGAGAGAGAGAGAGAGCCAATTGGTAAACTAGTGGAAGGAAGCTCTTGTTAAAAGATAACACGCCCTATTATCTTTCATTGATCCTATGGAAGCCTTATTTGCCTTATAGGGATTTTGGTCTGGGACTATCCTTTTTATCTTAACAAAAAAGAAGAAGAAGAAGAAGAAGAAGATCATAAGAGAAATATATAAAATAAGGACATTTTCTACTCATGCAGAACTTAAAAAAGAAGCCAAAGGTTTGATCATAACCACCGCATTCTCTCTTACAGAATTGAAGACATGGAAAACATGATCTTCTCCTTCTATCTCAAACAACTCTAAACCAACAGAAAATTAGGAATCAGCCCAAATGATCCGCTTCTATTAATGGTTTTTTTTTTTTTTTTTTTTTTTGCTTTGCTGGTTGACTCAGAGAGGGAACCGATTGATGCTACCTTAATATTGTCAATTAGCTAGTGTATAACAATTAAATTGGAGGAGTCTCAGATCCAAGAAAGTTTTCATATCTATTCAATGTCCATGTCACAAGTTTCTTGAAATTCAATACAATACATCTGAGATTCAGTGGAGCACCAAATTGTGTTGGATCTTATTTGGGGTCTATTAGGCCTTACCCCTGCCAAAGCCCAGCAAGGCCCTACCCGGCATGGAACAGGTTTCTAATAAGTCAGCCTTGTTGGGCCAAACGTGCACCGCACACTGCCTTACCGCAAAGGATTTTTTTGCTCTTTCATCACCCAAAAATCCAGAAAAAAGGTTCAGCCCATCAAATCGACATGTTCAATCTAGAAAGACCAAGTTCAGCTCAGAAGTTGCAGAACGATAAAGCTCATTTTACTGAGGCTCACGAAGGAATACGATGCACATCTAAGCCAGTTAATGGGCTAGATTGGTTTTCGGCCCAATTCAACAAGACCCAATTTGTGAACAATGGTTACTTGGGCCGGACAAAACCGGGCCTGGATTAAAAGTAAAGTAAACAAGTTTTTTTTTTTTTTTTTTTGAGGTTTAAAGGTCAACAGGCATATGATGTTAGCGGTATTGATGGATGGCAACAAAACTGTGGGTGGGTACCTAGATCTGTCGCATGGCAAATCAAGTACTGTAAATTACTTGTCAAGTTTCAGCACAATTAGAATTAATCGCATGCTAAAAAAAGAAAAATCTAGGACTACCAAGAGTGCACACAGCACAATGAGGGTATTCACACGTATACATAGAATGTAATGACATTGGATGCGAGGTCAAATTGTTGAATTTTGATGCTGAAATTAGAATGTGATGATCAATTTAGTTTATTCCCTATGTATTAAATGGGAAAAAGATCTCTGTCTTGGAGCAGAACTCCTACGTGCAGACATAAGGTGGGGCGCAATGATCACTCCCCCCACCCCGTTAATGTTTATATCTGTGTGCTCCCATAAGCCTATACGTTGGCACAAGGGTCAGGCTCCTAGACATTAAACTCTTTCCCATATTCAATAATCAGAATTAGGAGTGTAACAGGGCTGGGCTTCTTAAAACCTTAGCCATCCCTGAGTCCCTTTAACTGGGCCCAAACTCGTCATAACCTTGACTCAGGGTCGCAAAACTTCAACCCAGGCCCAACCCTTACCCGCCTTGATTGACCCTGATTTTTCAAGATCGGCCCGGGATGACCTTAATTGACCTTGACCCTGATTGACCCTGGTTTACCATCAAGGGTAGGGTAGACCATGATCCTAACCCTGCAAAATATGAAATAACTAAAAAAAAAAAAATATTCAAAAAAAAAAAAAAAAAAAAAAAAAAAAAAAAAAACACAAAGCCACAAATTTCTTGTCATGAAGAGAACATCCTAAAGCAAACATTCAAACAATACAAATAACTCCAACTATCATGGTAAACAAAGAGGAGATCATCTTAAGAAAGCAAATAATCCAAAAAAATTTAATTATTTGTCATGATAAACAAAGAGATCATCTTAATAAAGCAAACAATCGGAGGATCTCGAAACCCTTGTCATGTTAAACAAAGAGGAGAACATCCTAAGAAAATAAAAAAATTCAAAGTCAACATTAGGGGCAAAAACTAAGTCTATGTCCGGCCAAAATCAGGGTCAAAAGTCAAGGTCAAAAAATCAGGGCCGAGTTCAAGGTGGGCTGGGTGGGCTAGACGGGCCAAAGACATCAGCCCTTACCCGTCCTAACCCTGACTTAGGGTCAGAACTTTCAGGGATGGACAGGCCCTAAGGGCCAAAATTTTCGGGTCAATACTTATTCAGGATCAGGGCAGGCTCGAGTCCAAATTTGTACCCAGTCAGAATTGCTACAAACTCTTCCATGTGGCAAACCAAATACTCCACCCACTAATTTTTTCCAGATGCTACCAACCACAAACTTTCATCTTAATATGTTTCTAATATATATATATATATATATATTTTCCCCAAACTACTAATGATCGATCATGAATCAAGATAAAATAGATATAGATGGTTGTGATCATTTGATCATAAATATGTGGCCTAAACAGCCTCTAGATTACAAGAACCACTCAATTGTAGGTCTTAATCGTTGGATCATAACATGTGGGCATATATTTAGCCATTTATACCAATTCTAGGCAACATGACACAAGACCCGGCCTAGATTTCACCTTATCTATGAAACATAATTTAGGGTTTTTTTCTCTGAAAATTGTTTCCATACCTGTAGATCCAGATACGTAATCCAGCCCCTAAAAGCTTTTTGATTATTGGAAGTACAGTGTTTGGGGAATCATTCCATTTGCTTCTGACATTGCTTCACATAAACACAAAGAAACACAGAAGAAATAAAATGAAAACATGCTCTGAAACATAATAGATTTGGATGTAGGTCTCAAGGAACTCAAATAAAACCCAAATCGAGTTAGGATTTACCAATTTCAGTCCATTAGGGGTTGGGGTACCCAGTGAATAGGGATGGCAACTAGGTAGGCTCCTGATGAGATGACAAATAAGAATGAGGCACCCTAATTTTAGAAGGGTCAAGATATCGCTGCTTGCTCGTGTAACCCCTGCAATAGCGTGGGGTCAATAAGAGGGCATGCAAAGGCATATATAGGGTTGTGCAACCACGCAACTTTCTTTTTCTCTTTAGGAGATACTTAGATGTTGCTTTAAATTGAAGTCATTAGTACCCCATGTTTGAACCCAAATCCAGAGCTGACAATGGGTACTTAGGATAGGAGTGTTAATCGGTCGATCTGGTTTGGTTTTCATTCGGAATGAATCAGTTTTAGTGTGGAAATTGTGAAGTCGAAACCAAACTAATAAGGAAATCTTGGTTTAAGTTCGATTTTTGTTTTGGTTTGATTTGAGATCATAATATTCTAAATTGAAACCAGTCCAATACGATTCAGTTCAGTTTGATCCAGACTATTTTGATTCAATCAGATCGATTTTATCAAATAGGGCTAGGTATTGACATGTGAAATCCCTAACTTAGGACATGAATATTCCTATATCCGATCTGATAAATATTCAACCCGATTATATTAACATATATAATTTTTGCCAATCTATGATATAAATTTATGAATATATTTGAGGTGTCTGCAATATATTTAGTGTGTGGAAATTATAAAATTTTATATTTAGAAATTGCATGGCTTGGGAGTATGTAGATTAATAATATATTTATCTGAATTGAAGTTCAAAATGATACCATAAATTCATATAGCCATAAATTTGTATTTTTCTGTCTTTTATGTTTAATACGATTATCCAATATTCCATTCACTATTTAAATATTTAAGTGGGTACTACTAGGAATCCACCAATAGCCACACTTGGTATTCCATAAGTTCACAGTCCTCAATGGAAGTTCTATACAATCCAATCATATGGGACTCTTGAATGACATCTCTATAGATGTATTTAATAGAACATGTAATATTTTTTTGAGTGCCTTCTACACCCTCCCCCCCAACCAAAAAAAAAAGAGAAAGATTGGCCATTGTCTTATTCTAAAATGTTCTTTTTTAAGTCTAGGCTAAAAAACAGATCTTCAAAATAATTTCAAGGAAAAAGGAAGGTATACTTTTCTCATAGGAAAAAATAAATATATATTATATAGTTATCAGTCCAACTCTCTCCTATTTTATTTGAGGGTTTGGAGGGTGGGGGGGAGAGGGAGAGAAGTGGTTCAAGCCTCCCCCATAGTAATGGGCTTCCAGGCATCAAATGCTACCCAGTGCGCTAGGCATTGATCGCTCTCCCTAATTTGAAAATATATTTTTATTGGGAGAATGTTTTCTGTTCGAAAGTGTATAAGGGATGCACGATGTAGCAGGGGTCAATGGGAGTGCACTTAGAAGCATCAACATGGTGGAAGATTGAGTGGGGGGGTCATTTCACCTACCTATGTGTTTGGGCACAACCCCAACACTCCTGAACTAGAAAACATTCTACCATTTTATTGAGTTCCCTTTTCGGCAGCGTAGCGTAAGCTAGCACCTTCCAATGTCTATCTCTCTCCTCCTCCTATGAAATGACATATATGCTTCTATTGTCGGATGAGGGAAATAGAAATAGGGAGGTGTTATTGTATGCTACACAACCTGATAATGTTCTTTCTCCCTTCATTTTAAGTCATGTAAGAAGTTTTCCTTCACCCCAGTCCAAGGAAAACCCTTGACGAAGAGATTCAGATGGTGTATAGAAGGTATCGGGAAACAATAGAGGCATTATCGACTTCACTTATTTTAAATACATATATGAAATGATAAAATTCTACCTTCACTAAATAAGTCTGTAATCCTAAGGGGAAAAAAAATTACAAATTATTTGATAGAGTATCAAAAAAAAAATCCCATATATAAATTCCTGATTTAGGAGGGGTGGATTTTTTTTGTCTTTTTTCAGTTGGAGGTAAATTTCTGGTTTCATTTTCCTTCCTTTTACCAAATTGAGAAGGCAGTTAAGGAAAGCCTGTGGAGGAATCCTGGACAACCAGAAAGACTAGAAGTTACAGATGAATTATTGGGAGGCAAATGATGCAGATGAGATAGAGAAAGATTATCAACTGTTTCAATGGCAGAGAAGCAGACCGAAAGCTCCAGTTCAAAGATTTGGCTTTTATAGATTAAATGCTTGGATTCTCTCTCTCTCTCTCTCTCACTCTCTCTCTCTCTCTCACTCTCACTCTCTCCTTTTTTGTTTTTTCGTATGGTTTTATATGAAGGGTATGTGGTGAAGTTTCTCAACTTTCATGCAAGCCACCCAACAGACAGAATAAGTAATGAATGAGGCAATAAATAGAGACTGAAAGAGTAGTTTTGAATTACAGTTTTGGAATCTAGATTCACAACTGCAAGTGGTGTACGGGTAAGACAGCTTGGTAACATTGGCGTGTCGGGCCCTCTGTACATCTTGTCTGTTGAAATATGTCTCTGTGTAGAGTTCTGTACAAGGATCATAACCCATTGGTAGCTTATACCATTAGCTGCTGAAATCAACCACCACAAGAAACACTTAACTACCCGCATTGAATTTATTTTCTCTTACAACCCATCTTGCAAAGACGTTGTGGGTTCCCCCACTCTGACTACTTAAAACATCTTGAATTGTCTGAATCTGAAATCAATTTGATAATACAGATATGTTGTCCATATCTTCCCAAGAAATTCAGTTCCATGTGAAAATAATTAGCGTTTTAATTAGCTTGGTAATAAAGGGTTTGGGTTTCAGTTTTTTGAATCTGGTTTACCTTAGGGACTTGGGAAAAATTCATCCTTCAAAGCTAATTATTAAGTAACGGGTGTCCAAGAATCTATAAGTCTTTACATTTGAGCTATTCATATCCAATATGAGATTATTACTTTCATCTTTTATGTTTTTCCTCAACAATTTATTAAAAATGTTGAGATTGATCTAATGAGTCACCTAAATATAACCAGTAGCAACTCTTCAACAAAGGGTTTAAGTTACCACTTTCTTTTTTCCTTTTTTTTTTTTTTTTTTTTTCTCTGGCTAATGATGGGTGTTCAGGCCGAACATTAGTCTCGTGGACCCATACTGACCCCATAATCGTATCGATCGGGTCATACCGAGGTTGAATAAGAATCATTCAACTTTCACCGAAAACAATGAAGAGCACTAAACGCCCCGTGTGAGTGGCCCCAAGAAAGTAAGATGAGTCGAACTCAGAACAACATGCTTCGTGAGGCGAAGATCCCTTACAAACTCGGCTTAAGTTCAAAAAAAAAAAAAAAAAAAAACTGTGTTGTAGTGAGGCCATCACACCATACATCTTGTTTAGAGTGACTTGACCCATCCAACTATTAATCATATCAATCACTTAGGAACTTAGGAATTGATCACAGGTAAAATTTGATGATCCAACTCAATTTTATGACCCACATTCAAATTAGATGTCTCTCTTAGATTTTCAATCGCATCACTATAGCTTTAAACCAATTTAACCTTCTGAGTCACATAAGATTTCATTTGGGCTGAAATTCAGTTAATAGGTATACAAGGAGGGTGGCATGGGGACAACGTCCACATCAAATTTCAGCTACCACTCTCCCAAAATATAATTGCCAATCAAGATTGGCAGGTTTAGACATTGGAGGTTAACCTCAATGGTTTGTTCCCCTTGAGGATAATGTGGGCACGAGAAGTGTAAAAAGTCCAGGAACACTGGGGTCCTGACTCCTGAGTCTACAAAAAATGTAGGCTTGAGTTGTAGCTTAAGTGGTCTGTGTCTGGCCTTTCGCCCCCATCGTTTTTTTTTTGTTTTTTAAGCAGGTGATCATATGTCTATGATGTGTTTGTTTAACTCTAATCTCGGGAATCTCCATGTGAGAGTAATATCCAATGCTGTTTTACAAGTTACAATACTAAAAAAAAAAAAACACTGATGAATGAGTATTAGAAGACGAAAATAAAACAATAGAAGATGAAAATAAAACAAAGTGATTAATTAGCTGATTTTTATTATTTATTATTCAGATCAGATAATTATTTTATTATTTTATAGATAATTTGAATTGGAATCTGGACACCCTCTAATTAGATTTGAATACTCCTAAACGGAATTGGATGTGAATCAAATTTGCATATTTAACTATTTTTTTACATCCTTAGTTTTGAAAGGGCAGGGATATGATATATATCGCTAGAGAAGAGACCTTAACTGGCGAAGGAAAGGGAGGGATGTCTGGCGGTGGTGTTTAGTTGCCTTGTACGAATGAAGAAAAATGAAGAAGAAAAAGAAAGAATATGTGGGTGTGGGTGCTAGTTCATTGTACGAAAAAAATATGGAGTGAAATTTGCACTTCGTTAGCTAAAATTTGAAACCGCAAATAGGCACCTTTTTTCAGTAGAAGCAAGACTTTTTATTAAATCGAGTCTGGCTCATAGTTACCGAATTATAAGATTCTACCAAACACAGAGTAGAATTTGGCCAAACAATCTTCCTTGTAGAGAATAGTGCCTTTCTAGCTAAGGAGTCGGTTACAGAATTACTCTCCCTAGTAAGGGTGTCAATCGGTTAGGCTGGGTCAATCTCGGTTGGACCTAGCCAGGCCTGGCGGGCCTATGCCCTCGGACCATGACCTAGCTATTTAAGGAATGAGTAAGTCTCGGTCGATGTCCTGTTAGGCTTGGTTGGGTTCTGGACTTTAATCGGGCTTCTCCTAATCGGGCTATCAACTGGCTTTAGACGGGGTAATATACCAATAAAGCCTTAAACGGGTCTTAAATGGTCTTTACTTTTCTTAGATTCAAGATACTTTAATTTATTTTATTAAATTATCAACAATTTTAAAAAGATAGTATACTTAATTACAATCAATAATTGATAAAAATATCAATATATACTATATTCTATCCCAAAAAATTTGAAATACCTTTATAAATGTTGGGGCTTGTAAAAGGGCTAGGCCGGGCTGGTCGAGAGGCCCATTGGACTTATCCCTTGGATCGTGTACTACCTATTTATTAACGGGCTGGGCTTAGGCCCATCACGTTTATAAATCAGGCCCGTCTAGGTCGGGCCATAAATGTGTCGGGTTTGATCGGGCCTACCGGTGCAGGCTTGGAATTGACACCAGCACAAATTGAAAAATACATTCTTAAAAAAAATAAAATATGAAGAAATATAAAGAAATATACTCAACTCTTGTTTATAAGACTCAAATTATTGTGACAACACCTTGTAAAATATTTTTTATATTTCGGCACAGCTGAACATGAAAAATCCAAAATAATAACAACAATAGTAGTTTAAGTCACAGCAACTTTACTAAATTCTGATTTCGAAGCTGATATTTTACACATAAGGATGAGGAGGATGAAATTTGGCTTGCATCAGAGTAACTGCAACACCTGCTGGCAGCCAATAAAATGGAATCTAAAAGAGTATTTTTGGAAATACCTAAACTTAGGAGAGTATGTATGAACTTAATAGAGAAGCCAATTATTCCAGTTCATTGTTGCTAGCAGGGGTTACAGCGACGTAGCAGCCAAAGTTTTTACAAAGATGAAAGGGCGTCCTCTTTCATTCAACTGACTCCACAATACTCCACCGGTGTCTCATCAAAAGACATCTTCGTCTCACTGAAATCTGGCATCTCTGCCCGTCTCCATCTTCCAAACCTCCACAATCAAGATGACAAGAAGAAGCTACCTCTCCTTATCTACTTCTATGGTGGAGGCTTCTGCCTTGAATCCACCTTTTCCTTCCTTGTAACATGACAACTTAATCTCCTCGCCTCCCAAGCCATGAGGGCATTGCTTGCCCTCATGGTGTTAAAATCTCTCTCTCTCTCTCTCTCTCTCTCTCTCTCTCTCTCTCTCTCTCTCTCTCTCTCTCTCTCTTAATGCCTTCCTTTTATTTTCGCCTACAATTGGAGGAAATCGAAGCAAAACTTTTACCATAGACTTCATTACCACGGTTTTGGGACTACCATATATCATACATCCTCATATGATATATGATAGGTAATTTGTATTAAATTCAATTTGTAATTTTTTCTTCTTCCCTTTAAAAAGCAACAGTTTGATGGAATAGTTGGTTCAATGAGTATTTTATTTTCTTTTCATTATATATAAAATAAAATATGTCTAATGTTTTAATTTTTTTACATTTAAATAAAGGTAAGAAAAATTAAATGAAATAATGGTGAAGTTAAAAATAAAAATAAAATAAAATAAAGTAAATTAAAAATCTTTTGAATTGTTTAGATAGAGCAAAGGCTAGTGATGTCTTCAAAAATGAGATGGCCTTTGTGGTCGCCACTTCAAAGAGTATCTCGGTATTAAGACAAACTTTGAAACAGAATTTTGAAAGTAATTTGTGGATTAGAATAAGTAAAATCTTAGTAGAGGGCCAAAGACCCCTACTCCTCAATCCTCGTGGAACCCATAACTTTTGGCATTTTTATTAGATAAAAAATAGATTGCCACAATCCATGTGTAAGACGTAATCTATTTCCAAAAGAAGCTCTTCTCGCACGTCTCTCTCTATTTGAAAATCTCTCACATTTTTTTTTCTTAAGATACTATTTGCTTTAATTTCGTTTCTATCTACCAAACATAGCCTAGGGCTTAATGTTATTCGTTTTCTTTAGTTAGAAAATAAAAAACAAAACTTGAAAAGTTATTAAAGGATCGAGTTCTTAAGGCCATGGTGAATGGGGGCCACGTACAAGCATCATGATCATATCCAACATGCCCAACACGTTTTATGGGGAGAAAGGCATGGGAAGTGACAGAGGTCACATTTAGATCGTCCCATCATTCAATGATGGGTGAAGAAGAACTTTATTTTTTTCTTAATAAGAAAAACTGTCTTAAGTTAATTAGACCAAGGTCTCCCTCCCTCCCTTTTTCATTTATAAAGCCCCGCCGCAAGTCACAACAACCTACTAAAAGTCTTAATTACTAGCTGCATTGATTTTGACAAAGATGAATCAAGTTCTCATAAGATTCTGATTTACACATATGAAATCCAACTAGAATCCACAACCAGGCTAGATTTTGTGAGTGGATAGAAACAATGAGAATCGAAATATTCTCGTAAGGGAATCTGATCCGCACTCAATTTTAACCCTTGATATTTTACAAATTTAAGAAAAAAGATATTTCATGATATGGCACAACTTTGTCCTTCAATTAATTAGACTCACCCTTACTTTCCCCATAAGCATGGATTTAAGGGATGGTATCGATATTGGTATAGGAATCTACTGGATCAAATCGGATTGCAGACATCAATCAGTTTTGTCCTTGTGTTTTTTTTCAATGTAAAATCTTTTTACTATTTTACCCTTAAAACATACAGGTAACTGATCCAGGTCGGTCAGGGATTAATGATCGATCTCAACCATTATCAACATGATACAGCGGGTATGATACCGATGCTTGTCTCTCCCTTGTCGTCCAACTCATATCCAGTCGCCATGGATTCCAACAACGAAGAAGTAGCACAAGAGCATTTCCCTATCATTCGTGCCTACAAAAATGGACAAGTCGAGCGACTCGTGGGTTCAAAATTTGTCCCTCCGCTGGACGATCCACAAACCGGTGTCTCATCAAAAGACATCATCATCTCACCTGAATCCGGCATCTCTGCCCGTCTCTACCTCCCAAAAGATAACAAGAAGAAGTTACCTCTCTATGTCTACTTTCATGGTGGAGGCTTCTTAATCGAATCTGCATTTTCCTTCCTTGACCACCGATATCTTAATCACTTCGTCACCCAATCTAACATTGTCGCTGTCTCTGTCAAGTACCATCTTGGCCCAGAACACCTCCTCCCAGTAGCCTATGACTGTTGGACCGCAATTCAACGGGTTGCAGCCCATGCCAGAGGCGGCGGCGGCTACGATATCACAATCGCCGCCGCCCCAGAAACCTGGTTGACCACTCACGCATACTTTGATCGAGTCTTCGTGGGTGGCGAAAGTGCTGGAGGCAAGATAGCCCACAACGTGGCTATGCGTGCAGGCGAGAATGGCTTGCCTCATGGTGGTGCTCGCCTCGTGCATCCATTTTTTTGGGGATCTGATCCAATTGGTTCAGAATTGGCTGCGGATCCAAATCATAGAGCATTTCAGGAGAGTCACTGGAAGTTAGTTGTACCGTTTAGTTCTAGAATTGATGATCCGATGATTAATTCGATGGCAGCGGGGCGTTGAGCTTAGCTGAGCTAGGATGCTCGAGGGTGCTTGTTTGTGTTGTCGGTGAGGATGTGTCGGGAGATACGGGAAAATCTTTATTGGGAAGAGTGTTGAGTAGGGGTGTCAAAAAAGTCCCGTCAATCCAAACCAATCTTAGTCCGCCCTGAGGCCGAACAGGGTTTGGGCTGAGATTTCAGCCTATAGGGTGAGGTCTCAACCCAGCCCAACCTAAACCAACTATGTTTATTAAGTATATAATCATATATATATACTAATAATTATTAATGGGTACTTATAGAAAAAGGTCTTTCGTTTTCTACAATTTACACATATACGAAAACTTTGGTCTTTGGCATCTACAATGCATCAAGATCAAGCAACCAAGTAATCGATGGTATTGGGTTGGACTGAATTAGGTTAAACCCAGTGCAATCAGAGTTCATTAGGGCTGGGTTTGGTTGGGCTAAACCCAATACGGTCAGGCCTGGCTAAGATATCTCAATCCGACCTAGGCCTAGGCTGGGTTAGGATTGAGTTAAGAGACCTTAGGGTTGGACCGGGTTTAGTGTTGAGAGATAGGGAAAAACTTTATTAGGAAGAGTTGAAGAAGAGTGGATGGAAAGGAGAGGTGGAGTTGTTTGAGATTGAAGGAGAGGGTCATGCTTTCCAAATCTACAATCCTGTTAGTGAAAATGCTGTGGTTATGATCAAACGTTTGTCTTCTTTTCTGAATTCCAATTGAGTAGAAATGTAAGTTTCTCTTTTCTTTATTTGTGGAATTGTTGGCTTTTCCTATTTTATTAGTGCCTTATAATGATAGTTCATATTTTATTGTGGAATTGTTGGCTTTTCCTATTTTATTAGCCTATCATTTTGAGGTGAGAACAAGTTTTTGTTTGATTGATCCACAAGCATGGTTCTAACTTCTAAGTATTGATATTTGATTTGGGCGATCCATATCGGTTTGGCATATATTTGTTCTCGATATCTTATCCATATCGTATCAATTGATTGGTAAAAGTAGAGGTAAAAAAAATTTTAAATAATTTTTTAAGGTAAAATTGGGACATTTCTATTTGTTGCAGGTGATTCAATATCATAACTATTTTGAGGATAATCAATACCCATTCTAATACCGTGCTCTAAAACCATATCCACAAGTCTCTGGGACAATGGAATGAATCAATGAATGCAGAAAGAAAAATCATATTGTGAATCTCAGAGGTATACATATTGTGAATCTCAGAGGTATACAAATAACCTTTAAAAAAAAAAAAAAAACTTTTCTCTAATAAAATGGATCTTAAAAAAAAAAAATCTTAATTGAAATTAAGACAACAGGTTAATGGAATACTATGTGTTTGGTTGTATAGATGGCCCCTGCACTGACATGCGCCATGCATCCAACGGGGTGATGTGGCTATTTTACACCCCCTATGTCTATGCAAAGGCACACCCCTAGGCAACATTCTCTGACCCATAAAAAAAAAATTTTTTAAGTTCTTTTTTATTCATAACATATGTCAAGCAAGCCTTCCATGTCTTGGCTCCGATACCAATCATAATTTAATTAACATCCAATATTTGTAGTCGTCTATTTTCAATATATATAGTCTTATTTTTTTTTATCTGTCATCTGTAAGACATAAAGCTTGGAATGTTCGTGAAAATATATATATATATTTTTTATTATTATTACGAAAATTCATTTTCATTATTTTTATGGCAAATCCCTAAAATAGATCCTTTTTCCCACTGTGCTGATGTTGCCAATATTGTAGAATTATAAGGAAAAACCCACGCTTATCTCCATCCAAGATGAAGGGGGAAAAATCCCTATTATGTATGTGCTTGTACTGTATGTAAATAAACATTCTCACTATAATATATTTTTAATAAGACAGCAAATGGGTGGGGTTAGACCAAGCTTTTTGAAACCCCAGCCCAATTCTGAGCCCCAATTGTTGGGCCCAAGACTTGGCCCTAACATAGGGGTCAGAAATTCCCAGTCTTGACCTACCCTCAAGGTCAGGGTATCTCACCCCAGGCTCTGTTTAGGTTCAGGGCAGGTTTAGACCGATGAGGCCAAACTTGCACAGTTAGTTTTTAATAATAGGTGGGTAGATCAAAACCTTCAACCTTCTATATCCATAGGGCTATAAAAGATAAACCGTATACTTGGTCGACTAGTATCTTGAGCCTTTTATCATGCACATTAACGAGGGACGTTTTCACCAGAAATAAATAATAATAATAATAACAAGAGGAAAGGTTGGGCATGGTACTAATTATTTTAGAGCTAGCGGCTCATCCAATAAGAAGGATGGGATGAAATGGGATGGATAAGGGGACATTTTCAAGGGGGAGAAGAGAGGCAGAGACAATGCTAGGCACAGGTTAACATGCCCAGCCTTTTCCCTATTAATAATTACATAATGATAAATTTAATCCAAACAGACAAAATTTAAGTCATATGTTTTCTTTCATTTCTTTTTTTTTTTTTTTTTTTTATCTTTAGTACTTATTGCGGCTATAATGTAACAATAACAAGAAAAAGAGAGAGAGAGGGAGAGAGAGAGAGAATATATATAATTATCTTGTCTCATTATCACTAGAAGCGAGAAGGGGGCAAAGTTTTGGAAGAAAGGAAATGTGAAAAGAGGAAAAGGGCCTGATCGGGTCTAAGAACCGGAACCTGGTGACCCGCTCCCCTCACTGTTGCAAATGTGAGGCCACCCTCATAGGTCACCACCCACCCGGCTACTTGACGCCGGTGGAACCATGCTCTCCATGCTTCCTCCACCGGTAGTCCCAACTCATTTAAGCTCTTTCTTGTCGACGTTGCTGGGACTCGCCCATCTGTGTCTCCACTGTTCACCAAAACCAACAGAAAATTAGGAATCAGCCCAAATGATCCGCTTGTATTAATGTTTTTTTTTTTTTTTTTTTTGCGGGTTGACCCAGAAAGGGAACCGATTGATCCCAGCTGACTTGATCCTACCCGAATATTGGCAATTTCTTGAAATTCAATCCATCTTAGATTAAGTGGAGCACCAAATTGGGTCGGATCTTATTCAGGTTCCATTGGGTCGGTTTATTCCACGCGAGATATTTTTTATTCATATTTTTATTTTCTCAAAAAATAAATAAAATAACAACTCAATGTTGAAGATACTGAAACCACTTTGCACTTTTGCAGTAGAGGTGCAACAAGATTGAGCTGTGTTTTTGAAAACACAGGCCCAGCCCGGGTCCCCAAGGCTTATCCATGGCCTGGCCAGTGGGCTAATCGACATGCTTAATCTAGAAAGACCAAGTTTAGCTCAGAAGTTGCGCTCATTTTACTTAGGCTCACAAAGGAATAAGATGCACATCTAGCCCGTTAATGGGCTAGATTGGTTTTAGGCCCAACTCAACAAGAACCAATTTTAGAACAATGGTTGCCTGGGCAGGACAAAACCGGGCCTGGATTAAAAGTCAACAGGAATTTTTTTTTTTTGGAGATCAAAGGCAACATGCATGTGATGTCAGCGGTATTGATGGATGGCAACTTGAGTGTGGATCAGGTTCTTGTTGGAGAATCATCTTGTATGGTCTGATTCATAGAGATGGAATCCATCATGGAGTTTTTTCTTGGGTCTGATCCACACGTACGAGAATTATTCTTGTATAGTCTAATCCACACAGGTGCATGTCTGTGGGTAGGTGCTTAGATCTGCTACATGGCAAATAAAGTGCGGTAGGTTACATGTCAAGTTTCAGCAGAATTAGAGTTGAATACATAAAATGAAATGACATTGGATGGGAGGCCAAAATTGTTGAATTTTGATGCTGAAATTAGAATGTGATGATCAATTTAGTCTATTACCTACATATTAAACAGGAAAAAGATATCTGTCCTAGAGCTCCTATGTGCAGACATAAGGTGTGGTGCAATGACCGCTCCGTCCCCCATGAAACATTCTATTTTCATTCCTATTGATGCTTATGCGTGTGTGCTTCCATTAATCTCCATGCTGGCACAAGGGCTACACTTCCGAACAAAAACACTCTTTCCCGTATTCATTACAGAATTGCTACAAACTCTTCCATGTAGCAAACCAAATACGCCCACCCACTAATTTTGCCCAAAGGCTATCCAACCACAAACTTTCCCCTTATATATTTCTAATATTTTTCTTCTTTTTTTTTCCCCCCACCAAACTTCTACTGATCGATCATGAAGCAAGATACAATAGATATAGATGTAGATATAGATGGTTTTGATCATTTGATCATAAATATGTGGCCTAAACTGCCTCTAGATTACAAGAACCACTCAAATGTGGTCTTGACCCTTGGATCATAACATGTGGGCATATTTAGCCATTTCTACCAATTCTAGGTAATATGACACAAGACCCGGCCTAGATTTCACCTTATCTATGAAACATAATTTAGTGTTTTTTTCTCTGAAAATAGTTTCCATACCTGTAGATCCAGATGCGTAATCCAGCCCCTAAAAGCTTTTTGATTATTGGAAGTACAGTGTTTGGTGAATCATTCCATTTGCTTATGACATTGCTGCACATAAACACAAAGCAACACAGAAGAAATAAAATGAAAACATGCTCTGAAACATAATAGATTTGGATGTAGGTCTCAAGGAACTCAAATACAACCCAAATCGAGTCAGGATTTACCAATTTCAGTCTATTAGGGGTTGGGGTACCCACTGAATAAGGATGGCAACTAGGTAGATTCATGATCAGCTGACAAATATGAATGAGGCACCCTAATTTTAGAAGGGTCAAGAGATCGCTGCTTGCTCGTGTAGAAAAATATAATTTTTTTTTTCAATTTGTTTATTTATTTATTTTTTATCAGTCCTACTCTATCATATTGTATGGAGGGGAGGGAGATATGTAGTTCAAGCCTCCCGGTAACAATGGACTTTCAGGCACCACATGCTACCAAGTGTGTTAGGCACCATATCATTCTCCCCAATTTGAAAAAATATTTTTATTAGAAGAATATTTTCTGCCCAAGAGTGTAGGGGCTGCAACAGAACAAGCCCGATGGGAGTGCACCTGGAAGCATCAACAAGGTGAGCATAAGGATTGAGTTCCCCTTCTGGCGGCATAGCATAAGCTATTGCCTTCATTTGTCTATCTCTCACCTCTCATAATAGGGAGCATATGTCATTTTATAAGAGGGAGGAGAGAGATATACACACAAAGAGGTGCTAGTGTATGCTACATAGCCTGGCAATGTTCTTTCTACTTTCATTTTATATCATGTAGGAAGTTTTCCCTCACCCCTGGCCCGAGAAAAATCCCTGGACTAAGAGATTCAGATGATGTATAGAGGGTATCGGGGAACAAAGGGGGTATTATCAACTTCACGTGTTTTAAGTACATATCTGAAATGATAAGATTTTATCTTCACTAAAATAATAAGTATGCAATCCTAAGAAGGAAAAAATTAAATTACAAATTATTTGATGGAGGTAAAAAAATAATAATAATAATAAATAAATAAATAAATCCCATATGTAAATTCCTGATTTAGGAAGGGGTAGATTTTTTTTTTTTTTTTTTTTCTCAGTTGGAGGTAAATTTCTGGTTTCATTTTACTTCTTTTACCAATTTGGGAAGGCAGTTAAAGAAAGCCTCTGGAGGAATGTTGGACAACCAGAAAGACTAGAAGTTACAGATGAATTATTGGGAGGCAAATGGTGCAGATGAGATAGAGAAAGATAATCAACTGTTTCATTGGCAGAGAAGCAGATTGAAAGCTCCAGTTCAAAGATTTGGCTTTAATAGATTAAATGCTTGGATGCTCTCTCTCTCTCTCTCTCTCTCTCTCTCTCTCTCTCTCTCATGTATGTCCTCTTTTGTTTTTTCATATGGTTTTATATGAAGGGTATGTGGTGAAGTTTCTCAACTTTCATGCAAGCCACCCAACAGACAGAATGAGTAATGAATGAGACAATAATCAGAGACTTAAAGATTAGTTTTGAAACACAGTTTTGGAATCTATATTCACACCTGCAAGTGGTGTAAGGGTAAGACAGCTTGGTAACATTGGCGTGTAGGGCCCTCTGTACATCTTGTCTGTTGAAATATGTCTCTGTGTAGAGTTCTGTACAAGGATCATAACCCATTGGTAGCTTATACCATAGCTCCTGAAATCAACAACCACAAGAAACACTTAACTACCCACATTGAATTTATTTTCTCTAACAACCCAACTTGTAAAGACATTGTGGGTTCCCCCACTCTGACTACTTAAAACATCTTGAAATGTCTGAATCAGAAATCAATTTGATAATACATACAGATATGTTGTCCATATCTTCCCATGAAATTCAGTTCCAGCTAAAAATAATTAGGGTTTTAATTAGCTTGGGTTACAGTTTTTTGAATCAGATTTACCTCAGGGATTTGGGAAAAATTCATCATTAAAAGCTAGTCGTTAAGGAACGGGTATCCAAGAATCTATAAGTATTTACATTGGGCTACTCACATCCAATATGAGATTATTACTTCCACCTTTCATGTGTAACCTCAGCAATTTATTAAAGATGTTGAGATTTATCTAATGGGTCATCTAAATCTAACCAGTAACAACTCTTCAACAAAGGGTTTAAGTTACCACTTTTTTTTTTTTTTTTT
>NC_056561.1:12127670-12130321 GCF_013358625.1 Macadamia integrifolia
CTTTATTTTTTTCTTAATAAGAAAAACTGTCTTAAGTTAATTAGACCAAGGTCTCCCTCCCTCCCTTTTTCATTTATAAAGCCCCGTTCGCAAGTCACAACAACCTACTAAAAAGTCTTAATTACTAGCTGCATTGATTTTGACAAAGATGAATCAAGTTCTCATAAGATTCTGATTTACACATATGAAATCCAACTAGAATCCACAACCAGGCTAGATTTTGTGAGTGGATAGAAACAATGAGAATCGAAATATTCTCGTAAGAGAATCTGATCCGCACTCAATTTTAACCCTCGATATTTTATGAATTTAAGAAAAAAGATATTTCATGATAATGATCATAGCCCCAGGCTAAAACCTCTATACAGCAGAACTTTGTCCTTCAATTAATTAGACCCACCCTTGCCTCCCTGCATGGATTTAGGGGATAGTATCAGTATTAGTATAGGAATCTACTGGATCAAACTGGATTGCAGACATCAATCAGTTTTGCCCTTGGTTTTTTTTTTTTTTTTTTTATCCTTTCTACGTGTGACACATAGCATGCTTTCGGGGCAAGGCCGATATAAACTGTATTAATCGCTTTCTGATTTGTTGTATATAGAGAAACAGACCAACATACCACACCAATGATGAAGCATCAAGTTCCTGCTTAGATCTTGATATCAATTCTGTAAGCCGTGACAAAGGAACACATACATCCTGAAAAAATGGAAAATACATGAAAAAGTGTCCCAAATTTGATCACTATCCAGAAAAAAACTTTTCACTAGAAAAACATGCAGTAATCTCCATTTAGTGGTGGAAAAGCAACTTTCAGTACAGAGTGGGGGGAAAGAAAGGGTTGGGTGTGGATAAAATGCTTAATTTTTCTAAACCTCTAAATTTTTCGGCAAGACACAATAATTACAAAGAAAACAGTCAACATAATTCTTAAATGACAATTAAACGAATGAGTCCAACATAAAATGAATAAACAAACTTTTGAAAAAATGTATGAAGTCATCCATTTGGTTTATTCATCATTTGAACAAGGTTTTGGCAGAGTCAGCAGACAGCATGAGAATAAAACCAAGTTTTTGGTAAACAACTGCAATAGTTATCAAATATGCCATGCTGATTAGATAAAGGCTGAAAAGGGCTTAACGTGAGCCAAAGAAGGCAAAAATGCAATATTGTGCTTACTTTCACAAAGTTCCCCATAACATGGAATAGATTAGCTTGTCTCTCAACTTAATTTGGCCAAACAATCTTCCTTGTAGAGAATAGTGCCTTTCTAGCTAAGGAGTCGGTTACAGAATTACTCTCCCTAGTAAGGGTGTCAATCGGTTAGGCCGGGTCAGTCTCGGTTGGACCTAGCCAGGCCTGGCGGGCCTATGTCCTTGGACCATGACCTAGCTATTTAAGGAATGAGCGGTCTCGGTCAATGTCCTGTTAGGCTTGGTTGGGTTCTGGACTTTAATCGGGCTTCTCCTAATCAGGCTATCAACTGGCTTTAGACGGGGTAATGTACCAATAAAGCCTTAAACAGGTCTTAAATGGTCTTTATTTTTCTTAGATTCAAGATACTTTAATTTATTTTATTAGATTATCAACAATTTTAAAAAGATAGTATACTTAATTACAATCAATAATTGATAAAAATATCAATATATACTATATTCTATCGCCAAAAAATTGAAATAACTTTATAAATGTTGGGGCATGTAAAAGGGCTAGGCCGGGCTGGTCGAGAGGCCCATCGGACTTGTCCCTTGGACCGTGTACTACCTATTTATTAACGGGCTGGGCTTAGGTCCATCGCGTTTATAAATCAGACCCGTCAAGGTCGGGCCATAAATGTGTCGGGTTTGATCAGGCCTAACGGTGCAGGCTTGGAATTGACACCTGCACAAATTGAAAAATTCATTCTTAAAAAAAATAAAATATGAAGAAATATAAAGAAATATACTCAACTCTTGTTTATAAGACTCAAATTATTGTAACAACACCTTGTAAAATATTTTTTATATCTCGGCACAGCTGAACATGAAAAATCCAAAATAATAACAACAATAGTAGTTTAAGTCACAGCAACTTTACTAAATTCTGATTTCGAAGCTGATATTTTACACATAAGGATGAGGACGAAATTTGGCTTGCATTGGAGTAACTGCAACTCTTGCTGGCAGCCAATAAAATGGAATCTAAAAGAGTATTTTTGAAAATACCTAAACTTAGGAGAGTATTTATGAACTTAATAGAGAAGCCAATTATTCCAGTTCATTGTTGCTAGCAGGGGTTGCAGCGACGTAGCAGCCAAAGTTTTTCCAAAGATGAAAGGGCGTCCTCTTTCATTCAACTGACTCCACAATACTCCACCGGTGTCTCATCAAAAGACATCTTCGTCTCACTGAAATCCGGCATTTCTACCCGTCTCCATCTTCCAAACCTCCACAATCAAGATAACAAGAAGAAGCTACCTCTCCTTATCTACTTCTATGGTGGAAGCTTCTGCCTTGAATCCACCTTTTCCTTCCTTGTAACATGACAACTTAATCTCCTCGCCTCCCAAGCCATGAGGGCATTGCTTGCCCTCATGGTGTTAAAATCTATCGGTCTCTCTCTCTCTCTCTCTCTCTCTCTCTCTCTCTCTCTCTCTCTCTCTCTCT
>NC_056561.1:12130341-12131696 GCF_013358625.1 Macadamia integrifolia
GGGGGGGGGGGGGGGCGCTAATGATGGCTATCCAGGCCCTTGGCCCGATTAATCCCGCAGACCCATACTGACCCCATATCGTATGGACCGGGTCATACCATGTTTGAATGAGAATCATTCAATTTTCACCGAAAACAATGAAGAGTACTAAACACCCCGTGCGAGTGGCCCCAAAGAGGTAAGAGGAATCGAACTCAAAACCACATGCTTCCTAAGGCGAAGGTCCCTTGCAAACTCGGCTTAAGTTACCACTTACGAAGAAAAACAATCTGAAAAGAATTATTAATGGAACTCATTAAAAATGTATGTAAATGGACTCACCTTTTAGTGAATAATGGAGGACCGGCCAGCAACTTTGTGGTGGTCTGGCCAGAAGAGCGAAGGCAAACTGGTGTGTAGATGCTGTAAATATCAATGTCTGAGTAAGCTTGTAAGAAGCTCCTTATGTATGCATTGCAAAGACTAGTTGCAGTGTTACTCTTGAAGTCACATTCCTTAAGAATGTTATGATATAGCTGATCTGAAATGATTGTGTGACTCCAAGCATATTCAATGAACCCTAATTGATCCGTTTCATCATTAATCACAGCATTCCCTATCTGAATCAATTTCCATGCAACAACAATTAATAAGTGATATCATCTATCTCATAATTATAATTATTAAAAAAAAAATTATCTCCAAAATTGGATTAATATTTTTACTTACCATGAAACCCTTTAAGTTAATGATTGAGTCTTTGCTTGCTTTCTTGTTATTTTCATAAATGAGTTCTGCAAGTTGAGGAACATAATGGCCAGCATAGCTTTCTCCAGTAATGTAGAATTCATGGGATTTGAAATTTGGGAACCTCTTGAACCATCCCAGTAGGAAACCATATGAATCCTCAGCTGTAACTCCATCCCCTAAGGTTTCTAAATCCTGGGTTTTGTTTGTGTATGAGAAACCAACTCCTACTGGAGCCTCCACAAACAGAAGATTTGCAGCTGAAATTAAACCAAGATTAATATTCTTAATTACATAAAAAATAAAAGGGGCCAATAGCTCTACCCAAAAGAATTATTAATTTGATATCCAAAAAGAATAATTAAAGAAAGGCAGTAAAGGAAGAGAAAAAAAAAAGAAGCTGTAGTTTACCTTTGTTCCAGGAGAACTTATTGAGTATAAGGTCTGATTGATTATTTCGTATCAAGAATGGTCCCAACTCTTGAACAGCACCATAGGCAACAGATGAACAACCCGGTCCTGCATTTCCCATCTCATGTCATTTTCTAAAAGCCCACTTCCTTTTATTAATTTTTTCAATAATAATGAAAGGGAAACAACTGGTAATTTTCTAACCTCCCCCCAACACC
>NC_056561.1:12131716-12171440 GCF_013358625.1 Macadamia integrifolia
CCCCCAAAAAAATGATAAAAGGCTTATGTCCTAAACAGATCCAACTAGGCATGAAAATGTGGAGGTTTTGGTGAAAAATAAAAAGATAAAAAAGGATGAGGACCAGGAGGTCTTGGGTTACCTCTTGGTAGGATGGGCTTTATCACATCACTCACTACTAACTGAATTACGCAGTTGTCCTTGGTCAGAATAAAATTCAGATCAAATGGTTGAAAAATTAATCTAATCAAATTAGTTCTTTTACAAGTAAAAATTTTCGAGTACCATTTGTCTTTTTATTAATTTATTTTTGATAGGTCATACTCTTTCCTATTCTATAAGAGAGGGGGAAGGTGTAAACTAGGAGGCTTGAACTCGTAACTAGGCACCACAACCAACCAATGTCACTATCTATCCATCTTTTTTCCTTTTTTAGATGAAACACTAAATAAGGGGGGAGGGAGAACATAACAGCCAATAGACTCGAGCTTGAGACCTCCTGATGAATGTGGGTTTAGCACACCACACTCTCATCAATTGTGCTAGGCAATTGTTGTTATGGATGTATATCCATCTCAACTAGCTCCCACTCATTTATTTTTTTATCCTTTCATCATGTGACACATGGCATGCTTTCGGGGCAAGGCCCTATATAAATGTGATAGCCCTAGAGAAGAGACACTTCCATAAACTCTAAAGAGATAATACTATTATTCAAAAAGAAAGAGAGACTACTATTTTTACAGATACTTTGCATGAATATAAAAGAGATCAGACAAGAAAAGAAGGTAACCCCCAATTGGCAATCTTCTATTTATGAGACTCATTTTCTTGTGTTTTCCATAAAAATAAATAAATAAAATAAAATAAATCTATCAACTTCACACAACAACCAAACATAACCTCAGCAATGAATATATCAACAACCACAACTACTGCACAAAGCCACACCACAATTCCCTAATGTCTCTCTCTAATTATTAATTAATCAGGTTTAAAGCTTGTGTTAGAAGGTCAGGTGGGTTCAAGTTGGGTCTGCCACGTAATGAAAACTACATCTACTACAATCAGGATGAGAGATGTTTGGATAGGAAGATGGCTCTACCCTTTGTCTAAGAGAAACAAACAAAAACTAACATGCATGCATGGATTTCATCGGACCATTCGATTGGAATGATAATGATGTGTCTAGATTAGATGATGGCCCGTGAAATTGAAATTGTGGACCCCCCCCCTCCCCCTTTCATCTTTTGAGTGCGATGGGCCTCTAGCCATCCATTGAGTTTGCCATTTTCTTTTCTTGGTTTTCTCTCCAAACAGACAAATAAGAAAACGAAAAAGTCCTCAACAACCGACAAAGGTGGATAAGCTCCTCCATTGCCCTTTTTTTCTTAAGATAGTGATTGGATCTCACCATAGCCAGCTCACACCATCATACCGTTTGCCACACAATCATACCGTTTGCCACCCAAGCATTGTGAGCCTCATCTTTTTTTTTCTTTCTTTCTTATTGAAAATATTAATTTGCAAAAAGATGATTTTCTTAGGGCTTTCATAAGAAATCAGAAGATTAAAAAGCATTCGACTAGGCTGAGAGGATCTAAACATGATCCCAAGAAAAGCTGAGTTCATGACTTCGAGGTGTTAGTCCTTATTTGGTACGAGTTGTAAACTTGGACATCTTAAGTTTGACTTTCACTAGGCACACCTTAGGTCACTCACACGGAGGTGTTTAGTACTCTTCACTGCTTTTAGTGAAAGTTGAATGATCCTCATTCAATCCCGGTATGACCTGATCCATACGATCGTAAGGTCAGTATGAACCAGTGGGATACCCGTCGTTAGCAAAAAAAAAAAAGGTGTTAATCCTTCCTGACTGAATTATCTCTTGGGAGATCAGTGTTGAGAGTGGGGATATTAAAGATAATTAAAAATTATTATTATTATTATTATTATTATTATTATTATTGATAAAGACCAATGCTAGAATAAGGACCGTAGTTTCACCTATCTAGCCTACCCTTCACTTTATTGTTTGGAATTTGGATATGGACTAACCATTTTTTCTGATATTTTAAAAGAAAAATTATAAAAAAATAAAAATCAAAGTGCCATTATTTAATTCAGTGGTCAATAAGACAATAACCTTATACCTAGAGGATCCTCCAGATGTTTTTAAAGTAATAAATGAAGTAAGGCAAAGGACCATTGGAAGATAATTATCTTCTTTCCATGATGATTTAAAGAACCAAGGAACGAAGAACGAAGAGAGTTGGTCCCCCCCCCCCCCCCCCCCCCAAAAAACCAAAAAAAACCACCCCCACCACTTCAAAATAGAGAAGAAAGGAGAGGGAGATACCTTGATCTGTCTCTTCTTCCAACCCATTTCGATAAAATTGAAGTAGACAGTAGTAGAATTTGACTCCGAGAATAGAAAAGGTAATATTTTATATTAATTTATTTTTTAAAATAAATTAGGTATTAAATATTTAAGGAAAGGTTTCCTAGAAATGAAAGAAGGTATTTGAAGTCTACATGAATAGGGTTTGAAAAATGTTATCATTCATATGGGGTTTACATGAGACTATATAATTTAAATAGAAGAGAGAATGCCTGATGGGTCTCATTTTTTTTTTTTTTTTTTTATTAAATGAAGAGGGGATAAAGAAATTTGTAAAGGCAAGTAGCAACTTTTTACCTTAAATATTTTATACCATTTTTTATGTTGTATAAAAATAACAAAATGTATTGACATGATCATATTAATTTGAATCAAGATAGTAAAAAAAAAAATTTCCTTTAATACAAATTAATTAAAAAAATTTGATTATGATGGACACTAACCCACAAGCAAATATAGTAGAATTAAAGTGGATATGATTCTACCAAAAAAAAAATGGTGGATATGATAAAATAAAGCATAGAAAAATCAAGACTACAAAATGAAGACACGCACATCATGAACATGCATGAGAGTATTTATCATTAGATGTAAATAATTAAATTTGAAGTTAAATTTGGACAAACGACCAATTTTGTCTATAACTTAGATATCCAATACTTAGAATTACAGCATCACTCTTCCACATGGCAAAATAGATGCACATTAATACAACATCTCATCACTTTTATATAAATGTTAATATATTAATATAAATTTAAATAAAAATATACTATAAAAATTTCTTAGAAAAAGAAATTCATGTTGATCAAATGGATAAAATTATCTAATATTTCCACTAATCAAACGGCTAAGATTTGATCACTTGTGGCCAATCGAGTACCACAGTATGTTTGAACTTTGAACGTTCAAAAAAATTCGGAAAAAAAAAAATCATCAAAGTTAACGGAGTTCACGTAAACTACATCTATGATCTATCGTTGTATTTGCCGTCAAAGATAACGGAAATAAACCAGCACTGTTCTGAAGCAGTAACCGTTTTTGGTAAGAGAAAAAAGCATTGCACTTCTCTTCCATGGAGAGGAGGAGAACAATTCTGCTTCAAACAATGAAACCCCATTTTCTTGGAAAGCATAAGAAAATTTGAAAGGAAAGGAAAAGCATTTCCATGGAAAAAGATTCAACAAAAGAGAGAGAGAGAGAGAGACAGAGACTGACCTCCATTGAGCCAGAGAACTAGAGGCTTTTCTGCAACTCCTTCTTCAGCTTCGAAGAACCAATAGAACAAAGCTTTATGATCTTTTGGTCGGACATTGACATATCCGGCGAAATGACGGAATTTCACCGGCGATTGTCCGGGTAAATCCGTTACTCTATCTGCTTCTTGCCGCAAATCTTTGCCGGCATTCTTTCCCTCAACTACTCCAACCGCCGTTAAAACCAACAAACCACAAACCAGATACCGGAATATCCAAATTCCACACGCCATCATTACCAGTTACCACACTCACTCACTCTCTCTCTCTCTCTCTCGCGGAGATAGACAAGTCTTGTAAGTTGTCAAGAGTCATTATATAGCGACAACAGAAAATCAAAAAAGTGTGATAACGGGCCAAAAGGGTGTTTGTAAAATGTAATTACCCTTTTAAATTTTTGGGGGAAAAGAGGCCACGCAGCCAGAACCTTCTCCCCCCCACCCCACCACCCCCCCCCTTAACATTTTTTTTTTTTTTTTGAGATGTGATTTGATGCTGCTAATGAGGGTGTCAAAATTGGCCGACATCGGTAGGCCCGACCTGAATGTTAAAGGTCGAGAATAGCCCAATCAATTAATAAATGTGTTAGGTTCACTTACTAATTGACCAATAATCAGGTGTTTTTGGTGAAAGATAGTGATTCAACGGTTATATCGAGACCGATTGATTACTATGATCAATCAATAAACAAATGTTTATAAACTTATTAGACCATTTAATCTCATTAAGCCTGATTTAATACATGTTCAATGGTCTTTGTCATCCAAATGCAAGCACGGTTTAAAAATTAATCTTCTCAATTGTGCGTTTGGCGTCCAGGCCGGAATAGGGTAGCACTCTCTATGGAAAGATGAGTGGTTGTGCTTCACTAGCCAAGTCCATGCACCTACAGCTCGATCTACTAGCACTTTCTTCGATCCTTCCAGGTCAAGACTTTTGCTTTAAGACCACTTTTAGTGGCAAAAAGAATAGTGTGGCGGTTTTTTCTTTTCATTTGGTTAAAAAAAAAAAAAAATCTTAAGAGAGTGGGTTATTTTGTCACTTATTTGGTGAAGTGAGAAACTGTAGGCTTCTAGCTATTTTCTCTTATTTTATTTTTAAAAGTTATTTAAAGTAAGGAATTAAAAGAGATCTTCAAAATAATTTGAGGTGACTTGTCATTGTGCCATTATCAAAAGATGTTATTATTTTTCACATTTTTTAGTATTTATATAGATTTTCATTGAAAAAAAAATTTGTTAACTAAGGCTATGTTTGAAAACCAAGAGAAGAAAAGAAAAAAAATAGAAAATCTTTAGCCTAAGGCTTAGTTGGGTTATCAAAAAATAAATAGAAAAAAAAAATTGAATTTAAGGAAAGGAATAAACATCATAATGTAATGACCGGCTTGTGTATCTTTCTGATTGGAGTAAAAAAATATTATTTTTATTTATTTTTTGACCACCAAATTAAACTTGAAAGAGGGGAAAAAAGAAATACATGCACTTTGAAACCTACATGCATTGCCTTGGCATCCTGTCCTTTTCAATTTCAGAAATGCTCCTTGTGCACTCTAAATGGCATGGGTGAAACAAGTAGTGGAGGGTGGTGGAGCTGAAAAACATATGGATTAGTCTAATTATATATAAGGAACTGGAGCTGATGAAACATGTAAAGTAAAGCTTTTTAACCTATCCTATACCAAGTAGACCCAGTATAGTGTCATACATCAAATTAGGCACCACCATGCTTCCACAACCACCATTCACACTGGCTCTACCATGCATTAGGGTCTAGTGACCTTTTTCCTGGCGGCTTCATTCTGCTCTAGTTAGCCTTTGTTGATATTTCTCACCCTATTCTTGGTACCCTCTCTTAGATAGTTGTTTCCATGGCACAAACCATTGACCTAGTGGTCAAATTAGATACCAAGTATTAGGCATCTGATCAATATGCTAAAAGCTCCTAATGTGTAATCGAAGCTTATTACTATTCAAGACAAAAGTGAATTGGTAAGTACATGGAGCAAGATCGTCAATATATTACTTTTGGTGAAGTGTAATTCTTGTATGTGCATGAGCCACAGAAACACTTTTTTTTTTTTTTTTTTTTGTAATGGAGGACGGGTTGATCAATTTGTCTCTCATATATCTTGATGTAGGGGTCACTCTTGTACAAAAATTATTTGCGGTGGAGGCAGTGAGCGGCAGTGAAGATCCAATGGCTGAGGCCCAACCGTTGAATCCTCATCGCTCACTGCATAGGATTAATTGAACCTGGTAACACTTCCCCACATAAAACATTTTCTCAGTTTTTTCAATATATATATATATATATATATAAAAGAACTATTGCTTACTAATTAGTTATTGACAGTAAACATAATTTTAACATCCTAATTTTAGATACCTACTTACTCTTAAAAGCAATTGATTAAGTCATGCATCCATATAAGTACTATTAGGTATCTTTTAGGGAACCAAATCTTCTCCAGTGCATCCAATGTACATCCAACAACTAGGGTGTGTGCCTGGATGCTGCCAACCATTTGCCGTGCACTTGACGCACTGTAGAGGATCTGCTTCCATCTTTTTCAATCATTTCTCGTTGAATATCATGTGTGAGTTCATTGCAAATTATTTAGACATTAAAGTTACTTAAAGGGAAGTCAATGCATGGACCAATCAATTCTTATCTACATAAGCTATGGATATGATTTGGGACCAAAGCATCATACATCATCTTAGACTCTTAGTAGATTATAACCTGACCACAAGGGTTAATTAACCATTCACCACCATCATAATTATCGTTTTCATTATTAATAGTGATAGTTATCATTTATGAATTGGTTTGGTGAAGTAAGCATCTCTAGACTAGGCCTCGATCTAAAATGTGATGCTTTAAGGGGAGATGAACTTTTTGCCATGTTAGGGACTTATGGGAGAGGGTTCTTCTCCAAGTGGGCTGGTCTCGAAAGTTTTCTTCAAACATGCCTTGGCTCTACCACGTAGGAGGTTTGAGAGGGCTATAGTTTAGTGGACAAGTAGATCTTGTAGGACCTTAAAAATTTGCATCACAACGGGAGATGATATTCTATAGTTTTTTTTTTTTATTTTTTTTTATTTTTTTTTTTTTGGAGGGTGTGGTGGGTGGGTGTGGTTTGAAAATCACTAATGTATTAGAAGTGACAGGAAAATTAAAGTACCTACAAGTAACCCTCCACTTCAATTGATCATTTTTCACGGAAAGAAGATATGAGCGTCGTCAACATTTCGAATAGCTGTCCGAATTCAAATTGATTATGCTTCACTTTTTCTTTGGAGAAAGACGATCAAACAATTCCCAATCATAGTCCTTGCGGATTGAATCATCTATATAGGGTACAAAAAGAAACTCCAGATATAACTGTGAAGCAATAAAAGCAGAAGGACTCCAATATCAAAAATTAGAGCTTTGTGATCGATCTAGCTCCTAAAGAGGCAACCACATAGGCAACAAAATTGCCTTCCCTATACCAATAAAGGAAGACTATATGCTCAAATAGATTACAAAAGGACTTACAATCTGAAATGATGTGAAATATCCTCGAAGGAATTGAGTCTCCTCCATGCTTGAGAATGTTGATTATCATTAGATAGTCACTTTGTATAATGAGATGTTAAAATCCAAATTGACCAGCAAGTTTAAGTGTTTCCTTGATAGCTAATTTTTCAGCCATAGCAGCATAAGAAGGGCCAATACCCTAAGAAAAAAAACATAGAAAACATCCTTTTGCATCACGACATATTCCTCCAATACCCGAAGGACCAGTATTGCCATGAGAGGCACCATCGACATTGAACTTGACAAACCCAGCGAGGCATGCAGTCTTTTCTGAGGAATAGAAAATGAAGATATATCTCCACGAAAAGCATCAAAATGAGATCTAATATCTGACTGATACTCATTAGCAAAGGATCACTTCTCAACGTGATAGAAAGGGTGGCCTACTTTTTTCACTAGAGGATTCAGAATTTCATTAAAATAGAAGAAAAAAAAAAAATACAAAGTACAACTCAAAAACTGATTTTATGCCCCCACCATCGGCATTGCCATCAGCCCAAGCAGGTTAATCTAGAAAAACTTTTGTTGATTGAATTTGTGAAAGCATAATTAAAAGATCTAGTTTTTCTTCACCCATTGTGAAAAGAGATATCTTAATTCATAAGTTATGATGGATGGATGTGACTCCAGGAATGATGCTAAGAGCATTTTGGACTTCATACAATATATAAGGGCATAAGGAATAACAATACCCTAATGGCTATATTCTCTTCACCCATGGTATTACTTCAATCTCATAATTACACCCATGAATTGCATAAACACCTGAGATACTCTTCGACCACCAAAAGTGGAAGATGAAGAATATTTTCATGGTTGAAGAAAACCAAAACATTTAGGACGATAATCTTGAACCATCACTGCAGGTAGATTGTTAGTGGCGATACAAATATTTTTATTTTATTTTATTTTTTATCTAGGTAGCGATACAAATATTACAACCACTAGACGGAAGGATCACAGTAAATGTTTCAATGAGCGGCTGTGTAGCAATGGGGGTGGGGGCAAATTGGCGGGGGATGGGGGGAGGCAAGAGAGGGTGGGAGTTACCACAGTGCAGACAGCTAAGGGTTGGATTGGGAAGAAGGGAGTAAAGGGTGGGGTGCGAAGGTGGAGAAAGGGTACCTAGTGATTGCCTGATTGGTGGGCATAGGGAGGTAATTTCATTTTGATAAAAAAATATTTATATAAACACATTTAGCCGTGGTTAATTTAAAATCGCCATTGGTTAAATCATCTTTAATGTTGATAACACTGATAAATACTATCACTAATACTAATCTTTTTGGTTTATTAATATAATAAGTGCAATTAGTGGCATTAAATATTGCCACTAAATGTGCACTTTCTAGTGGCGGTAATATTATTTACGTCTAATGGCCAAATTAAAGGAAAAATTACCAAATCTACATACACATTGGTAGTTAATACCATCAATATGCATTATTTGGAAAGCACAATTGTAATACATTTCTATTTGACAAAATACCGCTTAGAAAGTCAAATCCCAATTTTCTTGTAATGATTTTTGACAAAAGTTTTCCTTTACTCGTAGATAAGAAATAATCTCTTCACCACAAGTGATTTGATCTTATGATGATATTTTTATCATCATAAATTCTCATCTCCTATCATTTATAATTGAAAACATTCCACCCTAGTTAATTTAGTCAATTTTTTATTTTATTATTAGTAATTAAAATTTCTGCCTCTATTTTTTTTTTTTTTTTTTTTTTTTTTTTGGGGGCAAGGAGAATGTTTTCTTCCAACCAGGTAAAAAAACAAAATTCCATCTAATTTGAAAAAATGCTAGCAAATTTGAAAAAGCAGGACCTAAAAATAAATTAAAAAAGGGCAAAAAAAATTATATTTTCTGGATATGGACAGTGGGAGTGAATCCAGACTTTCAGGCCCAAAAAGAATGTCTGTAGCCTGATTTGGCTCATGCTACTGAAAAGACAGGTCACCAACAATGTCAGTTTTGATCATCAGAGACTTCTAATTCCCACTCATGCGGATGTTTTCACTTTCACACCCGTGAATCATTACAAACGGCACAGCTTTGGATCGGGATTCCTCTGTGGGGCGCACTATGGTGTAGAGTAGTCCAAGGGAAGAAACAACTTTTCATGATTTTAGAAATAAAAACAAACGTTTTAGTATTTGATACATTTGTTTTTCAAAATGTTTTTTACAAACATAATATCCCTAAAAAATTCAATAATGTCATCGGATGCGTAAAAATGAGAGAGGATTCGATTACCTTTTTTTAGATTTAAATAGTTGAGAGATTTATTATGTAATAATTTTTTTTTTTCAAATTCGTTTCTAAAAGCGACGAAACAAGTCTAACTTGTTTCGTTGAAGTCGTTTCTAAAATTATAAATAAGCATAAATTTTGATATATGTTTATAAAAATTGATGAAACGGAACAACTTTATCAAATGTTTTTTAAATTGTTTCTCTATTTCTGAGAATAAAAAAACACAGAAATAGAACATTGTCAAATGATGCCTAAGTGTTTTCTGCCTTTGAATTTATGTTACATATCAGGTTGGGTCACACGACAAAGAATTACATTAGACTATCAATCTAAATCGTTGATCAGCACTTTATTTAATCTTATGTATCCTAACTATTCATTATTAAGACTTAATTTTGTTATCTGAGAGTCAAGTTAAGATTTGTTAGGAGTCGTGATCTACGAAGAAAAGTGATTCTTGTAGAAAAATATGACCCTTATATGCAAAAGCACTAAACAAGTGGTCCTTATAACATTTCATGGACGACGGGACGACCATTTCTCACCTCGATAAAATAATTTTTCATATCAAAATGAAAAAGTAATTAGATTTTATTTCTTGAGAATATTATTAAATTGGATTTTGCTTTTAATTTTCCCTTAACAAACACATGAAGAGGCCATGTCGGTCTTTCAACAATAGTGAAGGAATTCTTGTCTTTATTCAAAATTACAAAACTACCCTTATAATTACATTATAGAGACGGTCAGACCTCAGAAGCTTTTTACAACTCAAATCTTGTCGATTGTCGATACAATCAAGTGCGCTTCACGCGTGCCTCACCGGCGGCATGCCATTTGACAATAATGCCCCTTCCCGATGATTACGAAAGGGAACCAACCCAACCCCACCTACCCACCCCACTGTGCCTTTTTTTCTCTAATTAGGAGGCAGTCCTAATCAGTTTTTACTTGTCTTATGCACTTGGATTACTTAGATGAGGGTAAAAAGGTAAATACAAAATAATATACATTCATATCCTACTGTCTTAAGCGTGCGTTTCAACTTTGGAATTTTAAGAGTAATGTCGTTTTCGACTGACCATTAAGCAGATGCCACGTGGATAACATTACCTCTTTTTTTTTTTGGGCAACATTACTTTTTGCATGAAAGTGGCCTAAAAGCTGTTACACAACTCTACTTTGATTATTTCATTAAAAAATAAAATAAAATACTTTTGATTACCCAGAAAAACCAATAAAAGTTGCATTTTACTTCAGTGTGGGCCCTATTGAGGTGGGGTGGGGTCAAGGTGAAAACATCCTTTGCAGTGAGTGTGGCGGTGCGGTGAGTATCGGATGACCAAGATGATCTTGGGGCACGTGTTCAGATGCTCACTGTACCATCGCACTCACTGTAAAAAATAATCACTCTGGGTCGAGCAGGGTTTTAAAACTTTGAATTGGTTTGGGAAATCCTATAATAGGTAGATCCATAGAATATTCCACTATTTTTGACGATTTAATCCAGAAATTGGCTGGTTCAATTTGTCAAAAATGGGGATCGATGACCATTAATTTTGATGTGAATAGGATGATTCTCAATCTGATTCACCAATTTTTCTAACGGGGATGGTCCATACTCCGTATTTCATATACCAATAGTATGATATGGTAGTGGGCTACAAGCTCGATATGGCAAAGGTTTGTGTGCAAGTCTATGTTAGGGTTCTATTAGAAGTCATATCCATGTGAACTTTGTCATTGTCACAATGTAGTCATGTAACAATGATGATCGGTTTGTATTTTCGGGAGACCTGATTCTGATTGCTTGGTTTTTGCATCAGCATGAGGGATCAATGAGAGTATGTGTTGAGGCATGAATAAGGATGAAATTCTTGATTTCTTGGGGACGAGCAATAAGTTTGTGGACTCTTGCGTCTAGTGCAAGAATGACATGACCAGGTAGCATTCTTTTTCCAAGTTAGAAAGCTACCTAGCTAGTCATGTGGTTCACCTACACCTAAACACATGAATCCATGCACAAAATTGCCACCTTACCCCCTAAAGATGTAAAAATTTTCATTCACATTAATGTTCTAGCATGCATTCTCATTAATTCCTATGTTCATGTAGGGGTTACGCGACTAGATAAGTGGCAATCTCTTTCCCATATTGTAATTACATTTAGATTAAATAAAGGTGAAATTTTTATGATTTTATGCAACTTTTAAATTCACATTTCTACCATTTCTTGTGCTTGCTTTGAAATAAATTTAAATAATATTGATATTGGTATCGAATTTTCTATCACATTAACCCATTTTTGTATTTTATTATTTATTTATTAATCTAATGTGATATTTGTCTATTTTTGGGTAGAAGTGACACTTACTCTTTTAAGGCTTTTTTTTTTTTTTTTTTTTTGCTAAAGTTAATAAAAGTATATTAATAATTATTAATTGAAAAATTACAAATTGTGCTTCAAGCCTCTATTTCACCCTCAATATGACCATTAACAGGAAAGAAACTCAAAATAAGAAAAACAAAATAAATTACATAAAATTCTTCTAAAGCTTAAAAAAAAAGACTAACCACGCGACTAGGATGTCCAACCGATTCTCTCTCCTCCACCCTGGGAAAAGACACGTGCTCTTCACATGCATATACCACCATTGGTCCAACTGCTAACATGCAAGAAAGCAGGCAACGTGAACATAGCTTGTCCAAAGGATATTATTAGAATGTGACCCGAACCTGATCAATCCGACAAACACAAAGGAATTCGGATCACGTTCTCCACATGGCTATGATAGAAATAAGAAGCAAGAATTGACAATTATCTACCCTCTATATATTACCTTGTGCCTTTTGTAATAATACAACATCAAACCCACATTAGAGAAGAAAAAAAAGATGTGGTAGAGAAGTAGCCCTAATGGCTAAATCCATGTCACTAGCCAAGGGGCTCTATAGATTTTTACACCAATAAATCTCTATAGATACACATGGTTCTGGATGGGGCCTATCCACTTGGATCATCCATACTTCCAACATATCTCACTCACATGCTCGGTTTTTGCGTCTCTTCCAATTGAATGGTCAGATTTTTAATATCATATGTGTTAGAGGGTGTGACTCTGATTAGGGCTACTGTCAATTTTAGGCTCACAATGTCAGGTCTGATCGAGAAAACTTAAAACTGATTCAATATATTTATTTACCGTGTCAAGCTCAAGATCGAACAGATTAACATTCAATCATTTTTAGTGCAAGAGTATTACTTGACAGGTGTTCGATCGGAACCAATCAACTAATAGCATGACTCAACCCAATATGAGAACATGGTCTAGACTCTAAAAATGACATTACGATAGAAGTTTCGCAATGCCTAATACCAATCAAAATTCAAGTAAATAGGGTTTGTATGATTTTGTAACCACATGTACTTTTTGGGTGGGAAGAAAAACTTCAAAATTAGGTTCATAGATTGGTACAAAGAGCCGACAGAGTCAAAACTGCTTTTCTTTTATTTTCCTATACAGTCCACACTGTCCAATAAGAGGGCCCCAAACTTGGTGGAGAGATGGGCCTTAGGATCCTCAAATCACAAATAAAGCCTCATCATTTTGTGAAAATAGACTTTCAGAATCAAGACTCACTACAGAGTACAGGTTTCAAAACCGGCATAATAGAGGGACAACTCACAACTTGAGCAGATCACCATTTGGAAAGTAATCCTTATTCCTTCTTTTCTTTTTTTCTCGTTAACATGGGTCTTCAGGCCTTGGGCCTGACTAGTCCCATGAGTCCATACTGATTTCACAATCGCATAGACCAAGTCATATCGGGTTTGAATGAGAATTATTACAACTTTCACTGAAAGCAATTAAAAGTACTAAACTACCTTGTGTAAGTGGCCCTAAGGAAGTAAGATCAGAATCACACGCTTTCTGAAGCGAAGGTCCCTTAGCAACTCGGCTATCCCATTGGGGTTGCAATACTTATCCCTCATGATGAACCTCCCAAACACATAATTGTCATTTAAAATCTTCCAAAATAATTTCTTACCGTAATGTGTAGAAACATGCTTTTTTTGTATGTAGAGACGCCAACACAATAGCAACAACTACATTAACTACTCTACACATTGTATTAACAACGCTGGTGAGTAATTTGAATGTTTTATGAACATAATGACGATGACATTTAAAAGCTAAGAATCTATGTAGTTGACCCCATTTCATAGAGATGAGACTGAATTATTATTATTATTATTATTATTATTATTATTATTATTATTATTGTACAGAGAAGATGACATTCAAGATCTAAATGAAAAACAGCCACTAGGTTGAAAGATATGTCCAAGCCCACCAAATGTTCCTCCTTCAAGGAAACAAACCCTCAAATGCGACATCTAGTCAGCACTACCATAGTAAATGAGTCGGTGCCATGAGAAATAAAGACAATCTTTCATTGGATTATTAAATGGAATATTTTATTTATACTTATTATACAGTGGAAGACAAGAATGAAAGTCTGCTTTTCAACTTAATAATATTTTTAGATTGATTTCATTATCCTTGAAAAATTCTTTAGCTTAGGCTCCCACAAGGGGACGGGTAAGGATTTGTCTACCATGGTTGGATCCAAGTGAACCAATACCCATGAATGAGTAGGAGCCAACAACATTATCTATCAAAAAACAAACCTTCCTACCAAACTTTCATTCTTATCAACTAAAGTTGATTTTTCAGTCATATTTTCTTTACGGGGAGATCTACCTTATACTTGGCTCCATAATCATCATAAATTTGGGTCAATTTGCAAAATTATCTTTTGCAGTAAGTGTGGCGTGTGGTGAGCATCGGATGGTCAAGATGACCTTGGAGCATGTGTCTGGATGGTCTCGACCATCTGATGCTCACTGCACCCCCGCACTCACTAAAGAGGATAATCGTCCTGCTGATATTTAGGAGAAATAGAGAAAGAAAATTTGAAAGCCATAAGAGAAAGTAAGATCTTCAACTCTGCCAGTGCAAAGTTTCGGCCCAAATACAGCCTAGGCCCAGCTCCAAATGGCACAAATGTTCGCGGATACTTGCAAGCATCAGAGATGCCATTTTCAAACCTATTGGGATTGAACTCATTTGCTGCTAATCCCAAAATACCCAGGTCTCAGTGCAATGTGGGTATCAGAGTCCACAATCTTATGCCTTTGGGAATAATGAGATCTCCTAACTTTGTATCTTTTGATGTCTCTCTTTATATGAACACGTCTGAAGGGTAAAGTCACAAGGTTTCTTGAATCACCATTTCAACCTGCAATAAAGTTAAATGATCAGTTATAGTAAAGAAAAATAAAAGCTGTTTGGATCATAGCATGTAGGTCTATATAATAGACCTCAAATTTTAACTGAGAACAAGCATTTAAAAGAATGCTATATCAATATACTTTTTTTTTTTGGGTGAATGCTATATCAATATGCTAATAGAGTGTAATAGCATTCTTGTAATTTTGGTTCAATTCAAGTTTATTTGGATTATGACAAGTATGTACCATATCATATTATCATACTATTATATAAGTGCATGCATTTATACTTCATGCTTAATCTTTTCTTTTTACTTTTCTTGTTTGTTTAAATACCTCAACTTTTGTCTTTCTTATTTTTCTTTTTTTTTCTTTTTTTTTTTTTTTAATGATTAAATTTTAGTCTTTATTTGTTTAACACCCTCCAGCCCCATTAGTTTCTTTATTTGTCTCATACTCTGTCTCTCTCAAACTTTCATGTCCCCTTCTACCGAAGAAAAAAAAAAAAAAAACTTATAATTAAATAGGGAAAGGGTTGGGTATGATGCCGATATATTATGAGTTAACGTCCATTGTGTCTATCTCTCTCTCTTCACCTTTTGAAATGACCTTCTACCCTTCCTGTATAATACCTCATTTGGCACTCCCATTGAGGCATACCGCATACCTATCATCTCCCAATTAAATATTAGTTTCCCTCACTTTTTTTATAATTAAATATTAGTTTCTTTATTCCTGTAAACAATTTAGTTTCTTTATTCGTCTCTCTTTCTCTCTCTCGCGTTCCTCTCTCTTTACATAATATTTTTTTATGTCAATTCGTTCTCTCTTCTATCTTTTCACAATTTATATCATTTAATATTTACACTAAAAAGGAAAATATATATTTTTCTCAAGCATGGCATCAAATATTGGTATCAGATTAGCCGAGGCCGTAATTGATGCCCAGCTGACTCCATCAGCTGGTTCTTATTAATAAATAAATAAATAAACCTTTTTTTTAATTAAAATTAAGGGAAAAACCATCTGATATGGATTTCGATACTGAAATTAATAACCATGATCTCAAGTGTAGGAGGCTACTTATTCAAGGTCTGGTTCAGAATAACCCATCGACCGAGTTGAGTTGGGCTAGGCATTCCGATTGAATCAAATCAAAATCAACTGAATCCAATTCCAAATCCACTTACTTGAACCATGTCACCAAATCACACCAGGATAATTCGATTAAGTCCCAAATTGTAATCTCTACAATATCAACTCACTATAAAGATTCTTTGCAGCTTGGGTTGATTGGACCCACTTTTTCTAATGTCTAACTGATATGATCTTCCATCCATATTTCCCTCTTCTACCCTCTCAAAATAATAATAATAACAATAATAATAAATAAGTAAAATAAAATAAATCTTATAATTAAATATTAGTTTCCTTTGTTATATTTTTTTTGTAATTAATATTAATTTATTTATTCATCTCAAACCCTACTCACGCCCTCCCCCCACTCTCTCCTTCTTTCTGTATGTATTTTCCCATATATTTTCCTACGAAAGGATTTTAAAAATTTCATGTTATACTTTCTCTGTTAATTCGTTCTCTTCATTTAAGATACGTATCGAACGGTATCGTATCGGTATCGGAGATACTTAAAACCATGTATATATCTTTCTATATTTTTTCTACCCAGCTTTAATTTTTATTTGGTAAATATTCTTCTCCTTGATTATGTTCCTAATTTCATTTAGTTTCTATAATATCTCTCGCCAATGAGGCACAACTTGTATTGGAACATCTATATGAAGAAGGACAAAATAGTTATTTATATATATACTTTCCCAAGAAGAATATTAATGGTTAAGCCCATCTTCCGGAAAGCTTTCGCACTCAAAGTATTTGGGCTTCTGATGTTTTAGCTGTCTGATTTTTTTTCTAATTTTCAGAGTTCTAAGTCCTCTTTTCTTCACTCGGATTTATTTTTCTCCGGTAATGGATTATGGCATTTTCATTACATTGGACTAAGATTTCATGATCTAAACTGGTTGCAACAGGCTTTATTTTATTTATTATCTTGATACTGCGGTTGATCGATTACTGGTAAATCTCTGAACCATATTTTTTCATAAAGTTTGAGTAGTGAATGTATCTCTTCCTCAATAAATTCATGAATATGCTTGACAATAATGCTTCTCCTTTTCCATTGATGATCTTCTCATTTCTAGGCATTTAAACATTAAGTTTCAGATTTCTCCCCTTGAGGATTTCAAAAATATTTTGTAAAAAGCAGGTTTTCTTGTCAGAATTTTTTTTCTTGTCGTTTGATTCTTGATCCTTTTAACCTTAAATTTTGCAATGGCTTAGGCTCCTCAAACATGACATGGAAAGAGAGGAAGCAAATTATATTTAAGTGACTAGAAGTCTAGAATAGGACATAAGTCCTAGAAGAACAAGTCCCCTTATATAACATCCGCATAGAAAAATATTGTAGTAAGGGTACTTCGATTGACTACAAATTCAAGGGGACTGTAATCACACATCACATGTTAGAAGTGAATCAGATGATCCCCTTCATCTCCAAAAGTCACTTTTTTAAAATATCCACAAACTAAATTTACCTCATATTCATTTCTTTTTCAGTTTCAGTTTCATTGAAAATTCTGTTTTTGGTGGAAAGAGTATTCACAAAAACCCAAAAAATTAAAATAAAATAAAACAGTACATATGCATACAAAAGAACTAATTAATAAGGTATTTTAGAAAATGGATTTTTCTAGCTTTCATAGTGATATGGAATGGTGAACAAGGTGGCCAAGAATAAATACTTGGGTTTAGCAAGTTTTTAGGTGGGAACAAATTCTATAACAAATCACTTTTAAGACAGGGTCAGATATTCAAAGTTAGTGAGAAACTTTGACGATTAGTAATTTGAATAAAATTAATTAAATAATTTTTTTTCCCACGTGCATTTGCATGTATGTTTTTACTAATTAATATTGGCAGACAGTCCTAGTGATTCAGACCTGTCTGTTCGGGGGTGAGGCAACCTTAATACCTATTCACCGAAGTGGCTAATTAATCCAACAATTCACATAGTGGAGTAGTATGGTTATTTTGCATGCTTTAATCTACATAGTTGCTTTACCGAAGAAAATCTACCTGTGTTGCTAGCCTGAGATAATCTTATCGGTAGGTAGTTTGAGATAATCCTGTTGAAATAAAATACTATATGGTATTTATCCTAATGGGACAGCTCAGTTGGCAATGACCAGCACCTCTCAATTCAAAAGTCATGAGTTCAACTCTCCTTAAGACCTTATAATAAAATAAGATAAAAAAAAATATTTTCTTATTTATTAATGTTGACATAAATTGAAAGCAAGGAATTTCGAGTTCGGTGAATCTTCACGTACGTGAATGTACGTGAACATCCCTGGTCCGTGGATATGGCATCTATTTTCTCTTCTTCTCATTTAATAGATGCCATATCCACGGATCAGGGACCGTTCACGTACATTAACTTACGTGAAGATTCACCGCTCTCAGAATTTCTATGAAGGCCATTCAAACAATGTTTCATCTAATTATTTGACACTATTTTTTTTAAGACTAATACAAAACCATGGAGGAAAACAATATATCCATCCATACAAGTAGTCCTAAATCAAATCTAAACTTATAGGTCTCCAATAAGTGAGTAGGAGCCAACATCATATATCTAAAACCAAACCTCCATACCTACCAAACTCTTATTCTCATCAACTCAGTTGATTTTTCTGTCATATTTTCCTTATGAGGAGATCTACCCCATACTTAGGCTCCACAATCATCACAAATTTGGGGCAATGCTGATATTTAGGAGAGACAGAGAAAGAGAATTTGGAAACCATAAGAGAAAGCAGAATCTTCAACTCTGAGAGTGCAAAGTTTCTGCCCAAACATAGCCTAGGACCGGTTCCAAATGGCACAAATGTTTGTGGATACTTGCAAGCATCAGAGATACCATTTTCAAACCTACTAGGATTGAACTCATTTGCATCTGATCCCCAAATATCTGGGTCTCGGTGCAATGTGGGTATCAGAGTCCACAATCTTATGCCTTTGGGAACAATGAGATCTCCTAGCTTTGTATCTTTTAATGTCTCTCTTGATATGAAAGCCCCTGGAGGGTAGAGTCGCAAGGTTTCCTGAATCACCATTTCAACCTGCAAAGAAAAACTAATGATCAATTGCAATAAGGAAAAATAACTTGTCACTTGGACCATGGCAGATAAGTCTATATGATAAAGGACCTCAAATTTCAGACAAGAGCAAGCATTTAAAGAATGCTATTTCAATATACTAAGATGGTAGTAGTGTTCTTGTAATTTTGTGTTCAATTCAAGCTCATTTGGATCATGACAAGTGCCCAGTAATTCAAATTCTTGTCTGTTCAAGGGTGAAACAGCTTTGATATATACTTAAATCAACTAAGTGGCTAATTCCAAAAATTCACGTAGTGTAGTAGTATAGTTATTTTTTATGCATCAATCTACCTATCTTGCTTTACCCAAAAAAAAATCTACCTATGCTGCCAACCTGAGATAATCCTGTGGAAAAAAAAAAAAAAAAAACTAAACTAAATGGTATGTATCCCAGGGAGATTTATTTAAAAGAAAAAAATCATGAATTCAACTCTTTTTGGACCTTTGTGTAAAAAAAAAAAAAAAAAAAATCAAGAAACCATTAGATTTTTTGCACCTAAAAATAATACTAAAATTTTCAAGAAACCCTAGATTTCCTTACTTAAAAAAATAAAACAATAATCACATAGTTGCATGTTGACAACAACTATCACACGACAACTTAGTTAAAGCCCAAATCTAAGTGGAAAAAATTCCGTTACTGACTGAGTTGCAACCAAGTAGCTGCAACCCCATGGCAGCAACCAAGGGACATATTTGAATTGGGAGTGCAACTTTGCCTGACTAACCTAAAACCTGATCAAGCCTAACCCAGCTTTTCACCAGGATAGGCAATTAAGTAGTTGAGAAATTCCACCTTGAGGTCAACTTGGATTAGCTAAAATTAAGCTAAGGACCTAAGATTTATGTACATATTTAATCCTCATCTATTACTGTATAGATGGTGTATGGAAGGTGGTCTAGTTTTCTAGCATTGGGCAAGAGATTACTGTTTGACAGCACTAGTGTAGGGGCTAATTATAGGAAAGGTATTAACATGAATGGAATTTTTTTTTTATTTCATAGGAGGTGGGGCAGTAATTTCGTATGCTTTTGTGTCTGGATGTAGGGGCCACTAAACCAGGCAACTTTCTTATTTCCCATAAAAATTATTAAGGTTAAATTAAACACTCCTTGGTCGTGTGGCCCCTACGCCTAGATATAGAGGGCAGCTAAATGACGTCCCATCCCTGTGAAACCAAAAAAGCCTAACCCCTCCCCCCCTTTGATACACATGTGTTTCCCCTCATTGGGCCCGCACTAGGGCACGCTCGAGGCTGTACAAACTGGGTGCATTCTTTCTCCCAATTATTAAATTAAAAATTAAAAAATTTATATCATGACAATTTTTGAATAGTAAAAGAGTTATAATTAATTGCATACCATTTTCATCTTGCGTAGAGCATCAGCATCTAGGGATCCACCTCTGCAAACTTGTGCAACTTCTTGGCGGACACGGTCTTGCCATTTGGGATATAACCCCAATAACATCAAGCACCAAGCTGCGGCTACTGCTGTAGTCTCATGACCAGCAAAGTAGATGTTCTTGCAGTTATCCACTATGAACCGATTTGATTCCTTTGTGCTAAATTTATCACTCTTAGCACCCTCTAGGAGCATTTGCAATAGATCCTTCTCTAAGCTTGGGTTACCTAAGCTTTTTTCTTCCCTCTCTTTTACTGTCTTCAATATCAATGATTTGATCTCTCTTTCTAGCTTCCATACATCTCTGTTATTCTTGGTTGGAAGATTTCTTTAAAAATACAATAAAAGAAAATTATCAGGCAAAGAGAAACATCAAAGCTTCAGTTCAAAATCACTTCTAATCACAGTTTTTTCTGTTTTTGATTTTTTTTTTTTCGAAATTCCAAAATTTTGCTTTGTAATTCAAAATTGAAACAAAAATTTGTGTAACTCTTAAGATTTCATTTTTTTTTCTTTTATGGCAGAGGGCTTCCTAAGAAGTGGCATGGCCTCAGCTTTAGCATAGGAGCCAATGAGAGCACTAGAAGAAGCATCAAGATTTCTACCTTTCATGAGGGGGTGGGGTCGTCATCCTCCTCCCTCAAAAAAAAAAAAAAAACTATATTTGGCATAGGGCCATGCCGCCTCTTAGGCTTCTTTTTTCTTTATAGGAATAAACATCTTACTAAATAAATCCAAGTCTTCCTTAAGCCACAATGAGCGATGCCCAAGTTTACACTCGGATGGATGTCTAAAAATAATAAAGAGAATTTTAAACCTCCAACATATTGGGGAAAATAAAAATGATCTACATCCATGGATGAACCCATCACTGTGAGTAAAAGAAAAAGTTTCTCTTGTAAATATAATTAACATATGAGAAAAGTGCCTCTGAGCAGACAGTTTATACTACTGCATAGAGACATTGAATATTTTATTTTGGAGAATAAAATAATTGAATGTGTTCAGACGTAAGGTATGCCGTATACATAGACAACCCTTTCCCTTAACATATTTAGTATATTATTGAGTCAGTTATAAAAAAAAATTCTATAATAATGAAAATGTAACATACTTTATATTACTTTTGGGCAAAGATTTCCACAACATTAGAATGAGAAAACGCAACAGGTGACAGATAGATTCATTCAATAGGGTCATTTTTATTTATTTATTTATTTTTAAGAAAAATGTCAATGCAAACCCCCACAACTCATTAGGTCATTAGGTGAGAGGGTGCAGGTCAAGATCCCCACACTACACGTCTTGGGGATCTATTCCTTTTTTTTTTTTCCCTCCTTTTACTTCGTTTCACATTTAACCTATGAGAGAAACAAATCCCTCCAAAGAAAAAGAAGCACCAACTTCAAAGGCTGACAGTAATGGCCTTTCATTCATTGCATGTAGACTTTCTTGAACTAGCAAAACAAACAGTAAAAGTAGCCATTGACCCTTATACAAACACAAACCGAGAGAGAGAGAGAGAGAGAGAGAGAGAGAGAGAGAGAGAGAGAGAGAGCTATATACATACCTAAAAGTTGATCCCTTATGTAGGAAGCCTTTCTCGGATAACATCTTTTCAAGGACACGAATCTTAGAGAAGATATCTTTGCCTTGAGAGTAGGAACTACCAAAACAAGCTCTAGAGATAACATCAGCAGAGAAGTCCCTCAAATCTTCATCAACTTTTATCTCAGCAATCCCTCCTTCAGAATCAACTACTCTCCTCTCCCATTTTTCCATCAATGCCACCCCTGACTCCACCATTAGCCCCATCATGCCCTACACCCACAACATATTAACACAGACGACAACACACTATATATGAAACATGGCAATTTTTTTTATTATTATTATTATTAGCTACGTACCTTAACCTTGTCCATGAAGAACTCAGCTGAAATGATTTTCCTCTGATGGGACCAAAGATGGCCGTTGGAGGTAAGAACACCTTTACCTAGCAAAGGACTAAGCGTGTTTGCTAAGTTCAATGGCTTGCCTAAATCATAAGATATAACTTGGCCTATCTCCTTTACCATATCAGGGTGATTCACGTACAAGTGTTGTGTCCTTCCTGTTGAATACATGTACACTAGACCTGCAACAACAAACAAATAACCTTTTAGATATTCACAGTGGATCATGGGTTTATTGTTAACCAATGGGTCTGCTCATTGAAATTGTGAATACGGTAACATATAGAATGGGGTGTACTTAAATTAAAATTACAAAAGTACCAACAGTAAACATGTGCATTAGTAACTTAATTTCAATGATATATAAGAACAAAAGAGTTTCAAGACCTCAATACAGGCTTTTGAGATAGCGGTTGTGAGTTCTTGTTGATGGCAATGCTGAAGGTGGGGACTCACTTCTCATATTTATATTTGTTCATGTTTTTTTTTTGTAATTTTTTTTTTTTTTGATTTTTTATTTTTAATATAATCTGACCTTTTAACAAAAAAGAACAAAAGAGTTCAAGAGAAGTTCAATATGTGGGACGGTTGTTAAGATGACCTTTTGTGCTTCAGTGTACTACATTTGGTGGGAAAAAAATATGTGTAGGTGGACCTCTTCCTCTCATACCTTTCTTTCAAATTTGAAGTTCTTCAGATGTTGAGGTCAAAACAATAATTGATCACCTTTGTGCTTCTGGTTTTGATTATATTAGGAATTGGCATATTGTAAATGCTTGGGGTCTTCAAATTTGACTCCTTTTATTAGCTTGATTTTGTCCTCCCCTGGTTCCCGTTAGGGTCATCTTTGAATAGGTATTTTCTTCTTAATATATTCGGGGTTCACCAAAAAAATAATTTTTTTTTATAAGAACAAAAGAAAATAAATGAAGGGGTGGGGTTGGGAGGGGGAGTGTTTGAATTAGTATTAATTTGGATGATGGAGATATTACAAATCTAGAAATATAGGTTTAGGAAGGGAGGGACAGATGCATTTCCTAATGAAGTAAATGAGAACCTAAACAGAGGTATTTTATATAGCTTAGTTTTCTAATTAATAACTGACTAATCTTTTTACAAAAAAAAAAAAACTGACTAATCTTTTTAAGAGAGAGAGGATAGAAATTATCGGAGATAGTTTTTTGTAGTAAGTATAAGGATATCACAGAGAAGTTTCTTAATAGACATGTATAATTAATTGAAGGAGTGAAATTATAAGGAGAGATTTGAATCGCAATGGAAAGAGGGGCAACCTATGAAAGGAATGAGGTAAATTAATCTTGCGGGGGTGTTTGCTTCCAGGTTGTGTGGTCCTTATACCAATGAGGTCTAATGGGAGTGCAATACAGGCATCCAAGGGAACAGTCAGAGTTATCATTTCATTGCCCCATGTGAGAGGGCATGGGTGGGTGCTGTCAGGCAGTGTTCTTTTTCCGAATTCAGGAAAAAAAAAAACTGAAAGGTAGCATGGGCCATGTGCCCAAGAAGGGGCAAAATGATCTCCCCACACCTTATGAAAGATGGAAATTCCACCCTTGTTGATGCTTTCACGCACAATCTATTGCCTCCTGTGTTGACGTTGGGCCACACTGACTTCTAAGGGGCCCTCTTCCTAAAACATTAAGTAATAAGCGGTATTTTTATAACAGGTAAAAATTAAATAAAATTGAAAGCTTCTCTACATTCTTTTTTGAAAATTGATGCATCTCTCAAATATTCTATTTTCATGACACTTTCTCTTTCCTAAGAACCAATGCAAAGAGTATATTGCATCATTATTTATTTTTAAATGAAAAAAAATACTGTCCTATCGGCACAGGTTTCCCATAGCAGTGAGCGGATCAATGGAAGGGAGAACAGAAGCATCTTCATCGCATGGTGAGACAAAAGAAGCATAGTTTTTCCGCACTTACTAAATCTAGTCATGGAGGTACGCAACGGCGTAGGAGTCTTTCTCCCTATTATTTTTAATACGTAGGTTTAGAGGAATACTAGCTAGCTAGCTTATGACAACGTAATTATGCCTATCGATCCCGCTATCAATAAAGTTGTGTCTATGGTGGAGTGGCGAGTACTACTCCCCATATATATTAAAGTTTAACAGCACGATCTACAGTTACAACTATCATAGCTCTATATATATAGCAATCCTCCATAGATCATAGAACTTCCACATAATAACCAAAGGAATATGGTAATCTCCATTACATATGAGTCAAAACAGAATTAATGTCGCCTTCCCAATTATTATCTCCACCACCAGGTTACCTAATCTACCTCTCCTTTGCATGGTAGGAATCACACCATAAATTATGGTATTTGTTGTATTAGTATGCCGGTACTTGATATTGATACGATACTGATACAGATCAGTGTATCAATCAAAAAAATGAACAGTTTTTGAGTTTACACTTGATACATGTTGACGTGTTTCGTTCTGTATCATATTAATACTAGATATCAGTAATATCTTTTATTATTATTATTATTATTATTATTTATTATTATTATTATTATTATTATTATTATTATTATTATTATTATTATTACTATTATTATTATTATTATTTTGCAAGGACCCTCCTCAAAAAGGAGACGAGAATATAATAAATAGAAGAAAGGCAATAGAGATTTTATAATGCTTAATAGATCCTCTAGAAATCCAAACACCTATAGGGGTAGCTAACCGCCCACTTAAAAATCATGTGGACCACAACATTATCCGTCCTAAAGACACAACGAAAACAACAAAAAGCAAACTTAGATCAGAAAATCTTAATACATTATTGATACCAATAACTATAAGGTTGACTATGATATAAGCAATAGTGGGAAGGGAGAAGGTAAAGCGAATGTAGAACTAAATCATGAAGTAGAAATGGTAACTATGTTTTTTATTTGGTAAGAAATAAATCGCCACTATTTCAGTGTTGCTAATATCAGACCATACCCATTTAAAATATGACTCAACCCTAACCATTGGTGGTGATACATATGAGGACTATCAATATACTTTTTGTGAACACATTTGATACTAATGTTGTCCATTTTAAAGTGGTCAAATCAGTGAATATAGTAATATGGAGAACAAATGAGTGCCAACTAAGATCCTGTAAGGATGGCCTATCAAACCAATAAACGCCTAACCCAATTGAATAGCTTATGTGACAAGGACCAATAGCTCATAGTTGAGAGATTATAAGCTCAACTTTTCGTTAGGCTATGTTTGGTTGCAAGGGGAATTAAAGGAAAGATAAGTGAAATTTTCATACTTAAAAAAGAAATATATGTAATCATTATCCATGTGATCTTAACATTCATTCTCAAATCATTTTATATTTGATTATAAAATTTCTTTTTACTTTATATCCAAAACCCTTTGTTATAATATGTAAAATAAAAAATATATCATTCCTAAATATGGTTAAAAAAGTAAGTAGTTTATACAATCACAAGAGGTAATTATAAACATTTCCTTTTAAAGTATGAAAATTTTACGTCCTTTCCCTTTAAATTTTCATTGCAACCAGACGGAGCCTTAGACTTTATCTACCGAAGAAGGGAAAAAAATTAATCTAAATAGAAAAGAATTAATGATTCCTAATCACCTCATCCTATCAAATCCATTAACAAGAAGCAACTCTTTAAAAAAAAAATTAAAATTAAATTAAATTAAATTAAAATTAAAATTAAAAATGATAAAAAATTAAGGACTCAAAACCAAATGGAAGAACCTCCCTATAGGCTAGCTATTAGGCATTTATAGTTTACCAATCCTAACAATTACTTATTATCCTGATTCTAGAGAGTCTGGACTCTGGAGACCCCAATCCTTCTACATATCTTTCCCTTTATAAATTAAATTAATTTTATTTAAATAAGAAAATGAGTGACTGCTTAGTTGTAACACTATAATATGACATGACATAATATAATGCCAGTCAGCCAGTAGATGATACAATTCATTTCACTAAATTAACGAGTGCCATTTTCCTTTTTTTTTTTTTCCTTTAAAGAATTGGTTGAATTGTGTCCAAACTTGTAAAAAAAAATAAATAAATAAAATTGTGTCCAATCACTGCACAGACCAATATCTGACACATAGCAGCTTTGGTTGGGGTCCAAGGTACAGGCTCTACCTCTATCAATGCTACGCATTCTAAATATATATCTCAAAATAACATGAAAAGGAAAAGAGAAAATGTGAAAGACATGTTGGGCAAGTTGATTGAATTTGCGCTTCAAAATAAACACATGACAAATATAAATCCTATTTGTCTCTTAATAATAACATGGTTTTGCAAATGTCGAATGACATCAAAGACCTGCATGGTTCTTTCATGGGACTAGTCAGGTTGAAGAATTGGATATTGATCGATTGTCAAAAAATAAAGAAAAAAAAAATTCAAGTTAGAAAACAATTTTTCTCTAAAATAAGGATAAGACTACGTAGGTTATGACCCTCCTTAGACCTGCAGTGATTTTTTAAACTAATTTTAAGAAACTAAGGCAAAGCGGAGGAAGAAAAAGATGAATAGTGTACCGTATTGTTTTCTCCAACATTCAAAATATGGGAAGAGAGAAGCAGTGTAGTCATGGGCAGCAATATCTCCATGGTCACTAACTTGGTTTATCTTTGAGGCCTCTGTTTTGATCTTCGTCATCTCAGGAACATTTCCAACCAGAAAAGAATATGGTGGAGGTCCTGTGACTCCTTGCCTTCTAAGCTTCTGTCGAAGCCTCTCTGGCTTCATCCAAACAACATTGAAGATATATCCGACCAAGCTGCAAAAACCCATCAAACACAAGCTCCATAAAACCTTCACAAACGAGGCTTCCATCTCTCTCTCTCTCTCTCTCTCTCTCTCTCCACTTGTCTTTCAAGACTTTCACAGATTGTCTCAAGCTGAGATATTAGAGAGGTTTAGCATCCACAATATATAAGATGAAACCACAGTTCAATGACAAATTTGAGGTATCCAAAATGGTTAGACAATCTTTTGAAGAATAAAGTTAATTATTGACTTTGCAAATAAGGCCGATTTTTTTTGGATAGTGGTCTAAGAAAGGAATCTTTAGATAGTCCACCAAAACGTGAACGGGTGATGGCCTATAGCAATTCCTATCATTGGATATCTCTGGGAATTGTCTAGATTCAAACATGTGTTAAATTTTAGATGCAAGTTCAATCATATACTCTCCCATGGATTAATGACATCTTTCTTATCTTTTAGCTGTCCTTCAATTGGCATCCACCTTATTGTACTGTTATAGTTAAGTGCTTTATTTTAACACTTGACTGACTGAGAAAGGGGCAACTCTTTTAGAATCAAATTTTTGGAATGACCATCCATCTTTCATATCTCAAGACTTAGAGTGGGATTTTCACGGTGGACTTAGATATCGTTTTGTACAATAAGATTTTCTTTACATTATTGCACATGCCTAAGTTTTTTGTTGATGGCAATATCGAAGGTGGACCCATAATGCAATGTTGTTTTGTAGTCTTTGATATTTTGTTGATGGTAATGCCGAAGATGTAACAAAAGGCATTTTTTAAGACTTTGTTTGTCTGGAATACCTACAGGTTAATTCTGTTTTTCTAGTAATATTTGTTTAATATACTTTTGCTGGCTTTTGGGAAAAATAAATAAAAATAAAAATAAAATAAAAGCTTGACCAACTGAGATGAAATTCAACATGTGAGAAATGAGACTCTCTAGTCTTTCAACCTATTCGCACTACTCATGTGAGAGAGCTAGAAATTTATTCCATGTTTGGACTAGAATCTAATTGCGGCGAAAAAAAAAAAAAAAAAAGAAGAAGAAGAAGAAGGAAATTAAGTTGCTTCGTCGCATGGCCCCTGCACCCAGACACATGAGCTTGTGAAATTATCACCCCACCTCATGAAATAAAAATTCTCATTCATGTTGATACCTCTATGTGATCTCTCATTGGCCCCCACACTGGTATAGAAGATATGTGAACAAGCAACAATCTCTTGCCCAAAAACAAATTTTGAGGTTGGGCCCCACAGTTCAACCTAAACCCCTCCCCTGTCTCCCTACTTGTAGTACTTCAAGACATTCCAAAAAAAAAATCTATGTGATTGAGGACTTATTAGTTATGGAGAGGGTTGGGCACGCAGCCAGTTAGCTCCAGGTAAATTAGCGGGTGGCGGGCACAAGGGAAGGCGGACAAACCATGGGTAGGGGTCGTTTCACTAGAAAGATGGAGAGAGGGGGACTGCCTAGTCTTTTTTCCTATTAGTTATTATCCAGTATATATGTGAACTGAGATATATGAAGTATAAGACAACTATCCAAAGAGTAAAGACAGCTATTGAGTGTACAAATAAATAGGGTTTAAGTTTCCCATGATGCTAGCTCAAAATCTAAACTACACGTTGGCGTTAGTTTCCCTACCCAAAACACTGTAGCACTCCCTTAAAATGTCCTACATACTTCCCAAAATTGCACACGAACATCGGAGAAAACCCTCTCCCCCAATAAACAAATAATCAATAATTATAAAAAATAGTTGACAAATATTAGATTTAAAATTCTACAGTGTCCCTCAAGACCCAAAGTATGCCTCTCCTTCTAGGTTATAAAAACGACCACTGATCATCCTAAAAAATCAAAAGATTTTAGAAAGATATTGGCACACTTCTAGACGAGGAATATATTCGCATAGGCCTCTAAGCCCAACCTAAATCTCTCCTCCAATCTTTCCACATGTGTTTCAGGACTTTCAAAGAGACATATTGCAGGAGAATATCTCTATGATCAAGCTGAGCTCAAAGGTTTATTACCAATATATGTGTGGAGAGAGATTACAAATAAAGAAACAATAAATAACAGAGAAGTTTCATAACAAATAAAAAGAAAGAAAAGTAGCTGGCGCATTGGCCTTATCCTTGTCCTTGCTGTGCATGCCTTAAAAGAGGTTTTGGCTTAATTGGCCAAGCATAAAAAGCATCAAGACGACCAAAAGAGATGAACTCTGTAATATTAAAGATTTTAAGGCATCACTGATTAAAACTTTTTCTATATATAATAAATCTAAAGTTCAAAATGCTTTGTCCTATTATGACACATTTGATTCAAAAGATCATATATAGGACAAGATATTCGATTCTAACAATGAAAAAGAGGTGGTCTATAAAGGGTGATCTAAAAATAACTTTTGTTCTCTAGGAACAAAAATATTTTTTATTAGAATAAGAGGGTAGGAGCCCAAAACCAAAAAGAACACTACCAAGAGGATAATGACAAACCCTGAAAGGAACAAAAATAAACAAAAGAAAAAACAGAGAACATCATCAGGATCTTAGCAAAGTGATGAGATCTTAACATAGAAAAATATGGGTAAGGAAGAAAACGCACATGGGTTGAGAATAAAATATAGGAATATAATACAAATGATAAGTTTGTAGGATAAAAAAGAAGGAAGTAATGGACAGTTGTGTAAGTATGGTCTTTCCCCTACATGTAATGGCATGCCTGTGATTTTTCTAAGTGAGTTTTTTTTTTTTTTTTTTTGCTATAGGTCAGCAGTTTTGTATATAAAGTTGGAGAAAAGTAGGGCATGCCATCGGGCTGTTTAGCCATGTGTTTGCCTCTCTCCTTTCTTAGTGAAAATATTTTCATTCATCCATTATGTCTAACACTGACTACCTTACTTGGAGCGGATGATATGGCCAAGCATCTCCTATAAAATTAAAAGGAAATATTAAAGAGTTATCATCCAAACATTCATATAGGAAAATACAAAATGGAAAATCTGGGCTACTACTTTTCCACTTAGGGAAAGTATGTGAACACATATAATATGTTTTATAATTGCTAAAAAGACAAAGATAAAGTGAGTGAACTAGCTAGTAGGAGAAAGGGTGCAGAGTTTGCTTGGACATGTTCACTACTAGTTTGCTTGATGGACTTGAGGCATGCTTGTTGCATTTCTTAATCTATTATTTATTCAAAAGGTGTTGCTAAGGCCATCCCGAAGCTGGCCCTTTTAAATGAATCTTGAGGTCCTAGATCTCTACTGATGGCCGTGTCAAATGTGGAGTTTTAAGGTCTTTATTGTATGATTCATTATATATGTATTTAATTTTGTTCATCTAATAATACCCGGATGTAAATCATGTGCATTCTTGTATTTTTGCTTAATATATACTTTCGTCAGCTCATAGCAGGAAAAAAAAAAAAAAAAAGGATGAACATCAATCCATGGGCCTTCTTACCAAAATAAAATAAAATAAATAATAATAATAATAATAATAATCCATGGGCCTGATCGGCAGATGGGAATTTATATTTTCATGTGATGGATTATGTAGAACTGAAGAAATTTTATGAACAACTAAATTCCAAGATCTCCTACCTTAATGTAACTTTCTTGTAGTAAAACCAACACAATAGCAACAACTACGTTAGGAACTCTAGACATTATATTAACAACACCAGTGAAGTATTTCAAATATTTTATGAATATATGAACATATAATGAAGAGACATTTGACAGACAAGACTTCATGTAGCGAATCCCATTTAACTGAGATAAGACTTAATTGTTATTATCATTGTTGTTGCTCCAATGAAGATGACATTACATCGATATTAAAAACAACCATCAGGTTGGAAGAAATGTCAAAGCCCACCAAAGGTTCCTCTAAGGAAACATATATACCTCATATGCAACATCTAGTCAGCACTACCATAGTAAAGGAGTAAGTGCCATAAGAAATAAAGACAATCTTCCATTGAATTATTAAATGGAATTTTTTAATTAGATAATTTATTATACCTTGAAAGACAAGAATGGAAGTCTGCTTTTCAAGAGAATAATATTTTAAGTTTGATTTCATTACCCTTGAAAACTCCCAATTACAAAACCCAAATTTATACGAGTTTGGCTCAGTTACGCACATGGGAGACGGGTGGAGATACATCCCACCCTCCATGCCAACATTGATACACTTGAGGTACCCACATGGGGACAGGTGGGAATGTATCCCATCATCCCCACATGGGTACTTAATCTGGATTCAATTTCTACCCAAACCCCACGTTGGACTTTTGGTGACATTCTCAAAGTTGTCTTAAATTTTTAATAATGGAAAATCGTTCTTCAAGAACATTGATCTCACTATAATTGCTAAATTCTGAAAAATGATAACAAACATAACGATAATAATAACTAAAGTTCTGTTTGATTTTGTTTTCAGAACATTTTGTTTTGCTGTGTTCAGAAACGGGAAAACACCCCAAAAATCGTTTGATTTTTCTGTTCCGTTTCACTTGTTTATGGAAACAGAAATAGAAATTTATGCATATTTCTGTGTCTAGAAACAGGAATGGAGAAATAAGTAAAACTTGTTTTCTATTTCTAGAAACAAGTGGAAGTGGCAAAAGTTGTGAAAAATCAGATACTTCACTCGACCTACCCCAACCCCAACCCATTGTTGAAACTTCTCGCTATCCAGATGCGACGATTCCAAACTGGTTGTGTGGAGCTCATAGTTTTGAATTGCCTTCATCCTTCTGAAGCTCATCTCCACGAAGCATACCTACAACTCCAACGTCATGTCTTCATTCGTGAATTGCGTACGTATGACATGGTGCCTTCACTCGTGTCCTGAACCCGACTATATTGTACAGAAACAAAAAAAATCATTTCTACTGTTTCGAGACACAGAAATAACATAAACAAAATCCAACAGCCCCTAAGCCTTTTATCAATTGAATGGGTCAACTATATGGATCCGGATGACAACATGTGATGCCTAATATCTTTTTTTTTTTCGTAGAAATAATTTTATTCATGAGAAGTTGAGAACATGTAACGAACATGGATTCCCTGTTACATGTATCAAGAAGTCATAGAGTGGACAACAACCAATTAGTTCTACACATTAAGAACCGGCCATCCTAGCAAGGTTGGATCCAAGTGAACTAATGCTCATATTATTTTGGCTGCGAGCAATTTTCTTTTGGAGACTAAGCTGGAACCCAGATGTTTGTAGCTAGAGCAGGGGGAAAAAAAAGACGAGTAGCGAGAGTGGGGCTAGGTGGGGAGACCAAAGCAGATCTGGAGGGGCATGTGGGTAAGGGGTAGATGACAACGACAAGGGTGATGCAAAACCAAAGGGGGTGAGGCGATCAAAAGAGGTGAGGATGGTGAGTTGGTCCTTGCATGAGATGGGGCTTATGGAGTTTGGATCCTCTACCCACGTGGGGATCACCAATAGAGATTCCATTTCATTGGGCCTCACCATGTGCGGGAGCCATCTCACGTGGGTAGAGAGTAGAGAGAATTGGCCTCGGCCCGTTGTGTGATTGAAAAGCACCCTGACAAACCCTCCACATGAAAGAGAAGAGAGAATTCTCTCTAAAGAACCTTATGTCCTGTTAGGATAGGAGTACCCGTATAAGACCACTGTATGGATGGAAGTATTCCGGTAATGCGGAAGATGAATCTTTGGTGCAGTGATGTTGAAGCCGACGAACCAATGTGGGTTGAGTCGTATCAGAAGACACTCTTCTTAAAGTCTGAAACGCCCCTTATAGAAGTACAATTGGGGTTCCTGTGTTTTACCTCCAAGATAAAGCAACCCTGTGATTTCTGTCTAATTGTACACAGATTTTGATCATTTGGAAGAGAAAGGCTAGGCTCACTAAGCATGGTTTTGTAACACTGTTTTTTTATGCAACGATTAAACAGAGAACAGAGGAGGGGAGAAGACAGAGGAGAGCAAATTGCCAAAAAATGTATTTTGTTCTTAACAGAATACAAAGTATATAGATGTTCATATGGGTGCTACATGTACACTATACAAAGGCACTTGTCCACGTATAGACACCTCTTTGTATATATACAGACCTATCTATGTATGGACACCTCTATGTACGTATGGGTGTGTATTTACGTACCTATATTTATTTGAATTTAAAAATTCAAAATTGGTATGTGGTGTAAAAAGATAAGAATCCTTTGATCCGCACCCGACCTCCGCTTGGCCCTGCTCGACTCTGCATGCAATTCAAAAGCACCCCAAAAACCTCTCTAACGGGCTTGCACTCTTAAGTAACAAGTCTATATACATATATATATATATATATATACCCACATTTCCAACTCTCTTTTTACAATGTCGGACTAAACAACTTATCTTTTATATCTTAAAAGATAAGTCTTTGGATTTGGCTTTTGTGTTTTGAATTTTTCATTCAAAACTTCCTTCCAATACTTTTGAGTTCAAGACCCAAAAGTTAAGGTAAAAGTAAAAAAGTACAACAAAGGGACATGTCCCAACTTTAAAACTTTATTTCATAATATAACTTATATTACTTATATTGGTACAACATGTCCCTTAAAGACTAACTCCTATATTTATACCCAAAAAACTTCTATAAATTTTCAATGTGGGACTAAACTTAAGCTTAGTTGCTTCACTTATAAAAGATAACTCAAAAGAATACTAGAGGACTTTTACTCAATGTTTTGAAACTTAAAACACCAATAAAAATATCCAAAAAACTTGATATAAAGATGGAAAAAATTATATACATCCCATATTTTGTTATGTGAGAAGTTTAATGAAATCCAAGCTGTTGGTATACTAGCACTCGCAAGAATAGTATTTATGTTAGTTGGCTACAACATTTGCTAAGAGAGAAAAATTCTATCAATTTTCTTGCATAGTTGGCACATGCTCCACTCGTTGGTTTCCTTTTTCCTAAAACATTGGATGAATGAAACTGAAACTTTTTCGACGATTAAAAATTTAAATTTTTCTTCCTTTCTTCCGTCAATCTTTTTTTCTTCCCCCTCAATTATGTATGATGAGGTCTATTTTCAGTTATGAGGATCAAATTGATTTTTTTTTTTTTTTTTTTTTTAATCAAGGGGAGGGGTGGCTAATATGGTGATAGCCCTCTCTTTCGATTCTTCACAAAAGAAAAAGTAAGTTTCTTTTGTTTTTGTTTTTTAAAGAAAAATTAATGGGGAATTCTGAAGTGTGGTGGAGTATGTTTTATAGAATACCAAGGCTACATTTAGTAGTCATTCAATTTTAGAAATGACATTTCGTAGTAAAAACATAATTTTTAATTTTTGTGTCAAAATACTGTTTTAAAACAAAAAATTGTGTTTGGTGAACCTAATTCAGAAACAATTACCCTAGTTGTTCATTTTTTTTTTTTTTAAATCTAAAACGAAACAGAAATGACGGAACAAGGTATTGTCGTTCCATCATTTTGTGTTTCTAGCGTTTTTTTTCCCTTTTCATTCTAAAAATACAAAAAAACACCAAGTTGACATCAAACATTTTATTCTGTTTTTTGTTCCCATAGAACGGAAGAACGTCAAAAACGTTTTTTTGGCTGACTACCAAACGCAGCCAAAGTGGATTGGCCTCTGTTCAAGTTCTTACATCCTTAAGTCAGATGGCCTTAAGTATCATCAGCATTTTCATTCTTTCTGATCAAAATTGGTGTAATTACTAGATATGCGGAATTTGCTACATGGCTGTACTATTGTCTCAGAGTAATTTTTAAAAGAATTCGAGAGAACTAATTTAAATCTTAATGTATAGTTTAACAAATAATGTTGTATCATAATAAGTAGTTCTAGCTCCCTCTAACCTTGTACATGCAGAGTCTTGTGCATCAGATACATCTTTTTTTTCTATCTCATAATAATTAAAAAAAAATTAGAGAAATCCAACTTAAACCTCATTGTATACATCAATAATAAAAATAAAAATTGCTATGTTGAAGTGCCAGAAGTGCTAGAAATGCTTATATTAAAGTTCCTTCTAAATATGTGTATGTTTCTTTTTTATTTTTTATTTTCAAAAAAACACTTTTGACCCTGTTTCCGAACGTGTTTTACTTCCACAGAAATGCTGTCTAAGGCTGCATTTGGTAGCCATCCAAAAAAACGTTTCTGATTTTTTTTTTTTTTTTTACGGGAATAAGAAAACAGAATCTTCTGTTTGGTGTCTACGGTTCATTTTTTCCATTTTTTTCAAAACAAATCGGGAAAAAAAAATCAGAAACGAGAAATGTTAGAACATGATAACCATATTCCAGTATTTGAGTTTCGTTCTAAAACGGAATATTGACTTAAAAACGAAAAATTCTGATTTTAATACGAAATGTCTTTTCTAGACCAAAATAATTACCAAATGCAGCCTAAGAAAAAAAAAAACACGCCCTTTTCTTTGTTTCAGAAGTATCGGTCTAATCGGCTGATTTAACCGAAATTTGAGTAAACCCTGATTATGCACATTTCGGAGCGATCCATTCTAGGGTTTTCTCCAATCGACAGAATCGACTCCCCGATTCCAAGGGATTTCTCTCTCCATTCCTCGTTTTATCTCTCTTCTCTCACAGTATGTCATGAGACTCAGGTCAAGAAGGAAGCTAAAAATCTCTGATAAATCTGAACAAAGTCCTTGTTACTTTGTTCTACATAGTTCCCCTGGTAATGTGTCATTCAGGATCGTAGTCTTCTCTACAGAAAATGCGGGATTTCTCTGATAAAATTTGCGTTTCGGAGGAATCTGTGGATTTTGTAGAGAATTCACAATTCAAAATCAATCAAAGAGTTCATTCTATTGGTGATTCTTGGAGAATTGGTGCTGTGAAGTATGTTGGACCTGTAGAAATCTATCTGGTAATATGGGTTGGTGTTGATTGGGACAATGGAGAAGGAAAACATGATGGTTCCATTAATGGAGTTTGGTATTTCCAGGGGAAGGGTGGAGAATTGGCTTCATTTGTCCAGCCTCAGAATTTTATTGCCGGTATCACATTCTTGGAGGCACTTGAACTCTGATATCGAGGCGATTCAACCAAACAAGAAGAAGGTATGAATGGTGTTATCTTTTTCTTTTATTTATTTAGTTTTTTCAGATTTTATTATTTGTATTTTTGTCATTTAATCTTTAATTGGGAGTTGGAGAAAGAAAACTTCATGGTTCTTTTGAAGTTTTCATTTTTGTTAGAATATCTGAATAGTTTGAGTATCTAAAGCAGGGAGATTGGAGCAAAATGTTAACTGAAAATAATAATTATTTGAAATGCAATTCAGACTTGTGCTGGATATCTGAGCAACTAAAACTTTTGATGGGGATGTATGTGTTAAATTTTGTCTCAAATTCTTGACCCATTTTGAAGATTGATCCGATCCGACATATTTTGGTGGCAACCCGAATGGAAAATTTTATGAGATCTGTGATGGAAGCAGAGGGTTGGGCCAATAGGCCTAAGCCTGAAGCCCATCATTGATCTCGTATAAGGGTGCTGGGGCGTAGCCCCCGTGGCACGGTTCGACTGGATCGACCATGACCCGATGGATCGACCCGCGACTTGAAATATATAATGTACTGTTGCTTGTTGAGAAAATCATTGTATTTTGGGTTTTTTTCGAGCTAGGGTTTCAGGGCGAGTTTTTTCGTCGCTGCTTGGGTGTAATCTCTCTTCTATATAGTGAAACATCTTCTTCTTCGTTCGAGGACGTAGCACACCACCCTGGTGTGTGAACCTTGTTAAATCTTTGTGTCTTGCGGATCTATTGCCTCTTTATTTTTCGTGTTTCTTGATGTTTTATCTAACAGTATGGATGACTGCAATCAATGGATTACATATTATAGCTGCAAAAAATTTAAGATATTACATTGAAATAGATCATCGTGAAACATATAAATAGAAAAAGAAAAGTTAGTGGATTGGGAGCTTGGCACTGGTTATTGGGTGATGATTGTCTTAATGATAATCACTTTTTTCATTTGGGTTGAAAATTTTATTTCTTCTGATCATATATGATGGGGTAACCTTAGGGAAGAGGAGGAAAACCAAAATAATAGGAAAAGAAAGGAATCACACCATTAGATATTGCACAAATCCAACCAGGGAGGGAGAGAAATCACATAAAGAAAAGGGGGTACAAGGAGGATCTCACACACAGCCAGCCCTAAGGCTCTCAAACATTTACTCAATTCATCTTTTTTTCAAATCTGTCCAATTCGAATACATTAGCTCTTCCTATATAAAGAGGGTAGACTAACCAGTCATTATAGGAGTTGGACTCCAAATAGGATTAGACTAGAACTCCAACATCGAGTAAGTAACTGACTAGTCATTCACTAATAGGGAAACCTAAAAGAACTAAAAACTGAAATAACAAAGGAGATAGACTCAAAACAGGACTCTAACTCAGCTAATTAAATCTCGTTTTCCTACTTTCTACTCATATTTTAGGCACATTAAAGTGACTCATTACAAAGAAAACCCATGGAATCAAAGACCCAATACATATATAACCCAACCCAAGTCTTATTTGTAATAAAATAAGCCCATTAAGTGACTTATCTACATCAATATATGTTTCTATAATGTCTATTTGATATGAATAAGAACCAACAGAAGCATAATATATTTTTGAATATTCAGTTCCATAATTATGTTGAAGGTGAAATGTAATAATGTGCTCCTACCTATTTTGCAGATGAAATGTATGTTCTTTCAACGAGAAACAGATGAATACCAATCCAACTTGTTGGTAAAAACAAAGTTCAGGATAAGCTAAGTCGATTTGCAGAGCTGGTAGGTGCATCTCAATCTTATTTAGGTGTTGGCTCAAATGTACTCCCTGGTCAGATCAATGCTGTAGTGCCAAGTAAGTCAGCAGCCCTTTTTTATGTTAGTGCTTTTATTACAATAGATTATGTTATTAGTGATGTTAATCTTCCTTCTTTTTTTGTTGTTGGTGTAGTTATCTTTGAGTAAAGCTTGAGAAGTTGAGAAAAGGATTGACTAGGGCTATATGTTTGGATACACTAAGGCACCGTTTGATTACATTTCTGGAAATGTGTTTTTTTTTTTCGTTTTTATGTTCTAAGAAATGGAAAGACAAGCATGTTTCATTCCTACTGTTTCTTGAAACATAAATTAAAATTTATAGACCAAGAAACAAATTTGACGAAACAAATTGGACTTGTGTTTTCTGTTTTTTGAAACAAGTGAAAAGGAAAAAAAGGGTTTGAAATATGACTTCTATAGTAGGGAGAGAAGAATTAAGAAAAGAACAGAGGAGAAGAATGTGAGAAAGTTCACTCCTGAGAATAGGATCAGATCTGGAGTAGAGCAGAGAAAGAAAAGCATCCAGTCAAGTCAACCAACAGTCATGAAACAGTAGCTACTTAAATAATAATAATAATAATAATAATAATAATAATAATAATAATAATATTCATTCAATTCTGTTGAATTGATGGGATTACATGCAGACTAAAACTAAAAATTCTAATCACATTTAAAACTGAAACATAGTTTCAAACTAGACTGGATTCCAATACCGATCGACAGAAACTACCCCTGCTAGAACCGGAAGTCAAATTTAGACCTGGGTTCCAAACAGGGTCTTTTGTTTTTCCAGCCCGGCCAATGCATCTACGTAACCATGTTTACTCACTCACTTTCTAGGGAAGGTATACCTTTGGGCTCGGAGTCCTTTATATGTTGATCGTATGCTTTGTAGATTGGAAGTGTGGGAAAGGAAAATGAAATTAAAATGGAGGGGAGGGGGCGACTTTTCTTAGGGAACTTTTCTTATCATTGCCAACAATGATTGCATAAGTATTTAAAACCTATTAAATATAGTAATTATAAACCTTTATGCCAAATTATTTAGATTTAATTAGAAAAATATAATAAACTGGGGATTCTATTTTGAAAAGTTCAATGACCACATTTAGTCAGATTTTAAGTTCAATTATGGCAGTGATGAGGTGGCAAATATGGATGATATGGCATGCATGCATGACATACAATGTAATGTGAATGTGCATGATTCATACGAAAATGATCATATCTTCCTCATCCTAATTCTGATTGACCTGATTCTTTATCATACATATAGAAGACTCGAAGAGCTACAATTTTCATGCTAACACCTTCAATCCAAGTGCACTGCAAGGATCCCAAAAATGTTAATGGGTGTGTGTGTGCATGCACCTGTGAGAGAGAGAGAGAGAGAGAAAAAGAGATTGTCTTTCAAGATTATTGTCTCCTTTGATAATTGATGGGTTTCGGTCTTTATGAGTCCCCGACATAGTATTTATGTGTACTGGTGGTGATAATACATGCTATAAGATGAATAATATGCATAAAATAGACTGACATTAATAATAAATTGAACCAGGTAGTAGTAGTTGATATGTAGAGACTTCAAAGTTGTCCTCCTCTTCTTTCTTTCTTTCTTTCTTTCTTCTTTTTTTTTTTTTTTTTTTTTTTTT